>NC_027750.1:63906231-63929004 GCF_000695525.1 Brassica oleracea var. oleracea
ATTACTTTTTGGGAAATTCGAACTCTCACACTGGTGAATAAGTATAATATAAATATTTGAATTAATAATAAATCATTTAAACTTAAAAAAGTAATGATTTCTAAAGTTAAATTTGAAAACATAAATAATTATAGGTTTATTTGATAAAACTAAAACAATAAAATTTAGATAACGTTTATTTGATTAAACTAAAACTTATATATAAGTTAATGTTTACACAATCTATACAAGAAAGTTATTTTGGTCTAGCATATAATATGCTCTTACTTGTCCGTCAGTGTGAGAGTTCGAACCTCTCGAAAAAATTAGTTGTTTGATGGACTAACGGAATACTTAATTATACCTTTGACAGTCAAATAATATATATAAGCACAATTTTAAGAGACAGAAAACAGAGCAGTACGGTGGATCTACGTTTACGGTTTATTTTCCGGCACCAGTCACATCGACGTCCTCCTTAATCATACAACCACAGTCAGACAACAAAGAATGGTTTGTTTCTGTGTGTTTTACACTCAGCCATCTCCCTAATTCCTCTTTCTCTTACCACTCCATCTTGAAAGATTGGGATTTGGGAACCAAAAGATTCATTTTTGGGTATAAATATATTTTGTTAATAATTACATAAATTTTCGTCAAAGACGAGACTTGAACTGTGTTGTCTTGATTCTTTCATTTTGCAGTGGTAAGAGCTCCTGGTATGAGTCTGTTAAATATTCTATTGTCTAAACCGAGTTCCGTGGCAAAAGGTGTGTGATACACCGTGTGTCGATGCGGAATGGTCTGGCTCTGCGTTTGATGAGAGAGAAGAGAAAATTGTTTTCAAATTTTCTTGGAAGACAAAGCCCTTTGGTTCAGCTAATCAAGTTTTTTTTATATATTTATGGTACTCCACAGGATTTGCAGAAAGAGTTTTTGGGAATCCTTGGTAGACAATCTCTTAAGAGAGTTGACAGTGTGATTAAATGTTTCAGCTGTACATTTGGATTTGTGAGTCTGTAGTTTCCTAATGTCAATCTCGAAAGTATAAGGTGAACTAAAGAGATGAGAACTGATTCCAGTACTGTTGAATGGAAATGATGTAAATCAAGGCTACCTTCTCGACCTGTTTTTTTCTTTCTGGTGTTAAACCTGGTGAGTTTATGAGAACCCGCTGAGTTCCTCTACGTTTACGGTACTTTTGAGTTTTTAAGTGTTTCTCCTGCTTTTTGTATAGGAATTTTCTTCACCACATTATGGCAAAGAATATGTATTGTTTCTGTGAAGTTTAACTAAATTATACTATAGACGTAGATGCCGATTAAGTTTTTGTGTTAGTGTGACTTTGATGTTCTAAGGCTTTTGGGATTGCCTGAGCATTTTATGTAACGCACGATTTTGTGGTTACAAAACTTTGTGGTTGCTTGTCAATTGGACAGTCTTAATGAGCCTTACAAATGGGTCCAAAAGATATGTGAGAATTAAAGGTAAAATCCAAGTGAATTCAGGTTAGTTTAGTTTACTAACTATTTAGGTAACCTGAACGTATGAACTACAGGAGAGGCCTCAAGGTTTAAAGAAACAAAAATTAAAAAAAAACATTTGAATAAGAGTTTTATCATAATCATGCAACACCAGTGGAGCAACCATCACTTGCTGGTTTAACACACAGTGTTGGACACTTAACTTGGTGATCAATTCATCCCAAATGTCTGGGATGGTCTTATGGATCTTCTATTATCTTCACTTCATTGCTTATGATACGAACTCCAAATTCTGAAAGCTATTGGTTACACATGACACACACATACAAAAAAAAATGTAATTTGTTCCAGTATTATTCACATTTTTCAATATAAAAATAGTATATCAGCTGGTTAGCATTTAGCATACATGACTAAGCGCCTGAGATGGCTTTGTCCATGCAAATTCTCGACGCTACTACTCCTGGACCTTTTAATATAAGAACCAAAAAAGGAAATCTAAATCAATTGGGTGAACATATACAAAGAGAAACTCTAAGGCTGCATTATAAGTTGCAAAGAACCTGTGTACAGCACTCCATTTCTTGCATCATACCATCTCCCCAATTTCTCCATGAGCTAATGGTTAGCATTCGAGAAAATATTCACTAAAATACTGCATAGAGAGTGGAAATACTCTCTAAACAAATTTACAAAAAAAAAATAACTCTCTAAACAGAGAAAAAAGCTTATGGATGATTATTTAAGTTCCAAATAACATCACCTTATAGCGACAGTAAATATTTTCGGCATTGATTTAATTTTCCCATAGATTTTTAAAATCATATTATATTTTGTTATATCTATACTATTATTTATGAAGTGATTTAGCTTATTTGTCATAATTTCCATGATTTTAGGTAATTTTGCTTATTTTTCATGTTTTAATTAAGTTTAAGCCGAGTCATTAATTTATTAATAGTTTTTAGTTGAGTCCATACTTTATTAATTTAAATAATATAACTATAAAATATGTTAATTAGATATATAATTATTTTTATTTTGATTATTTGTCATGTTTTCCATGATTTTAATCAATTTTACTTATTTGTCATGTTTTTATTAGGTTTTAGCTTAATCATTGATTTATTAATAATTTTTATCTGAATCACTAATTTATTAATTTAAAAAAGTATCCGTAATGAATTTATATATAATTAAAAAAGAATTTTGATTTAATAATATTTAAATCTATATGTTATATTAAAAATCTTATTTTCTTATTAGGTTTTAAGCTTTTATATACGTCATTGATTTATTATTAGTTTTTAACTAAATATTTATTAATTTTCACAAACCCCGTAATGAATTCTATATATAATAAGTCATGCATTTTATGTGAAAAAACTTTGATACAATGTTGAAAAACTAATATGACACTTGTTATTGTCTCATTGGTTCAATTATCATTTAGACATGAAAACTAAAGCTTTGATTTTGATTGGTAAGATGTAGTACACTTGATTTAGTTTGAGTTAAGCATTTAAATCAAAAATGTTACCAGTAATAAATTACTTTTAGAACTTTGAAGTTGTGTTTGAGTTATAATTGATTATCGTTGAGTTACAATTTTGAGTTATACCCTTTGTAAAAATGATAATTCAAATTTTAAATCAACATCAACAAAAATCTCAAGTATTAGACTTGAGATAAATAATCTTTTGGGGTTTGTCTATTAACTATCACTACCACGTCTCCTCTTTCAAACAAATTTAGCAATTTACAGTATTATATAATCATGTAGTTGTGTACGTTAATTTCTATTAGTTAATATACAATATATTTAACAATTTAATATGGTTATATACTTGTTAGCCAAGTTATTTATCAAAATTATACAAAATAGCTTTTCCAAGAAAATATTCACTTTTAAAAATTATATAATTTTAGTTGTTAATTTTTTTTGGTAATTAAAAACTTATGTAAATAAACTATTTTGTATAAAGTCCACTTTAATTAGTCATTTAAATTGTTAATAATTTTGATTTTAATATTTTTTTCGTAATTAAAAATTTATACACATAAATTGTTTAATATATGGGAGCTTTATATACATATGTATATTTCAGTATCATTAGTTAATTTTAATTTAATATAATTTAGTTTTTATAATATTTTTATTAAATTTGTATTAAATATTATTTATATTTTAAAAAAAATAGATACTGCAACTTATACATCAAAAAGGTTACCAATCAATTAATAAAATAGTAATTTATATTTTTACATCAAACTTGCCAAATAAATCTATATTTTTTATAACATAATTTTTACTACAAAATACATCAAATCGTAACTTTTATTGTAACTCAATTGTAATACAATATGTCACCAATCGAAGCCTAAATCACATAATAAAATCACTTTGAATATTAATATAGTAATGGGAAGAAATTCTTATGAAGATACTTTTCAGTAAGGATGCTCTTTGAATTTTCCAGTTTTGAATACGCTCATTGTACCTTATGTCTATATACATTTGTTTATCCGGTGCCGGATACTATTATTAAATCATGTAGACAAAAAAATTTGAAAAATGAAAACTATCAAAACAAAGTTAGAAAATGATACAGTAATAGGAATCCAAAGTAAAGTAGCACACATCTATTTGCTTATATTTTTTATATAAAAGTTTCGTATTCGCTTGTAAAATAGTTTGAATCTCAAAACACCACTTTAAATCGTTTTAAATCATAAAGAAAATATTATATGGGAGGCCCATTAAAATCTTTCCAAAGGCCTTTGCAATTTGGTTTGCTGGCCCATTTTAATTTTTAGGAATGAAAATGAAAGGATAGAAGAGAAGAGAATACAACAGAGAAGCGATGTCCTATAGAGTTCCGCAGAGCTCTACCCGTTGTCGGTTGACCGCTCGAATGAGCTCTTGAGAGACTGATCTAAGCCATATATGAATGATACCGAGAGAGATTGTTTGGTGCAAGGCAACTCTAACCGCCAATCAGTGAAGATCCAATCGAGTCCGGCCCTCTTCTTGACCGTTTTCCATGCCGCAACAGAGATTGATCATGTTCTCGAAGAGGAGTTAGTTTCTGGAGTTCCTGATAGCACAAGCAACCCTTGGGAAGAGATTGGTCCTTGGCGAAACCCTTGTAGATTAATTCTCAGGTGGGATGTCTCTTGCCCTTTACCGAATGATTCAGCCAAACTTGAGTTGAAGAGCCATGGGATCAACTCCCAAACCTGTTTGGCGAAAGAGATGTAACATGGTCTCTGTAGCACCGCGTCTGATCCAGTTTGTGTTTACACCTCGCTTCCGAAGATTTTTCACATGTCAGTTCAACACCGTGCGCTGAATTTTAGAGAGGAGCTGAGTATTCCAAGATTAGTCAGATGTAAAAAAAATTAATATTCACTTCATTCCTTACAGATATATTAAATTCACATCATAAATACGTCATATTTTCTAATTGTCAATTTTCAGATAAATTAAAAGTATTTTTATAAGATAAATAGTATTTCAAATAGTTTAATTGCTTTTCTTAAAATTTACAATTTACTATTTCTAAATAATAAAAATTATATAAACACACCAAAATCTATTTTTAAAATATTTTTTTCCAAAACACTTATCTGCCGAACGAAATTAGTAATGACTACAGTTAATTTGTCAAGTTATATGTGTCTGGAAAAATGATACCATATTAAATGGATCAGTAAATGCGGATCTATATACAGTATGTGATACTACATTATAACCAAACACAATTCGGTTTAAACAGCTAAAATTTGTGTAAGCTAGCTAAATTTTAATTATTTGGGTCAGTTTGGTAAATTTTGTTAAATTTAATCTTAAGAAAAGTTGATTAATTCTAATAAGTTTAGTAACATATCTATGATTTGCTCAGTACATAGTTTAGTTTGGATTATGATTTAAATATAGCAGATAAAAAGTTCATATAACTCGACTGAACCAAATTCACTGAGCAACCTGAAAATTTAGTTCCGATTTTTACATCGTTTGGTTTGGATTAAGATTGGTGAATTTTTGGATTGGTTATTCTCGGATATTTTGCTCCTATCCTTTCAATAAGTAACTGGACTAAATGCTCTTGGTTTATAGTTTGCGTAAATGATCGATAGATTGATTCACTCTCTAATCACATGAGTTACAGTGATCAATCTTTTATTGTAGAGGGAAACTCACTCGAGCAAGATGAAAAAAAAAGAAGTTGCAAACTAAACACATTACGATTTGTAGAGACTCAGTAGAGCTCGCGGTTCGACGTGCTAGAGTCGCTGGCTTGAACTGTGGCTGACGTAGTAGGCAACCAAGCCTCACGCATAGGTTCACCTACTGGGTAAGTAACGAGCTCACGGATGTTCATCGGTTGGATCACATTTGGATCGGCTCCAAACATAAGATGACCAAAACTTTCTTGTGCCTTCTCGGTATTGTGACGCCCATCGAAGAATAAGTAAGATCGTTGGTACGAGCATAGCTTGGAGTGCACGTTAGGTAAACCGCAACCGTAAGCAGTGTGTGTCCCAATACCGCAGCACGATACATTCGTCCGTAAAAATCCTATAGCAATATAACATATTTTAATGGTTTCGTATAGCATTCACTTGGTCCGTGAGCTTAAATCTTAAATGTATATATATATATATATATATAATAGTTGTAATTAACCAACTCACTGTAGCCTAAGCTCCTCTGCGGCGTGATCCTACGAAGAATAACATTGTAGAAGTCGAAAACAGTGAACTGGAAATCAGGAGCATTTAGAGCCATTTCGTTCAACATTGGTCCGATTTTTTGGTTGTGCTGTAAAGCCAAATTGTTGAGAGGTTCGTAGCATTGTTCCATTCCGGTTCTGTAATCTTGTCTGACTATCGGTAAGCAACCCAATGGTGCTAGGGTTTGGATCATCAACTTTCTAGCTCCTGATGCATACAAGAAGCTGATTTCATTCTTTAACTGGTTGGTCACGGAAATGACGAAAGCTTGTTGAGCAGATGCATCAGCGTTAGGGTTGTTCTTGGTGAAATTAAAGTAATCATTAGCACCAATGTATATCATAAACAATGACTGCTTGATGAAGTCGTCATTCCAATTTGCTGCTTTCATTTCATTGAACTTCGCAATTTGTTGATACAGAGTCAACTAAAGAAGAAAAAAAAAATCTAGTTAATATTACGTATATTATGTTTTGACGAATATAAAACAAAAGGGAGTCCTACTCCCAGAGCGTCGCATGATCCCAAAATGTTAGTGGTTATTATTTCGTTTTCAAATGTATCAAGAAAAATATTGTTTACTAACTGTTTCAGACCTTATAAATCTCAGGGTCGCATTTTCCATAAAGAAAAGATTATTATTTTTACTTGAATATTAAGAAAATGTTGGTCACTTTATATACATGCATATAGAAAATAATAGACTTACAGATTGAACCGGAGCTCCGAGAAGAGTAGCATCAGCGACGGCGAAACTAGCTCCACGTGAGACATTGACGCCCGGTTTAAGCGCAGCAGGGATTGGGATAGGAATTTCCATGAATGTTGCTGCATATTCTATTTTTATTATTTTAGAGCACCTCACAAAAATAATAAAAATATCTACAGAAAAATAATAATAAAAAATTAAAAAGTAGAAAAGGTGAGATAAATTCTTGTAAGAATATCTCAAAACAGAATTTTCAAGATACTTTCTAAAACTTCTTTTACTATTATAAGTGATTGGTTTATTTTTTCCATGAAAATTAAAATTTAATTATTTATCAAAAGTGCATTAAAATAGAATTATCTTACTCCTTAATTAGATACTCATTCTTACATACTTACCATTAAAGTTTGCTTACCATTAGTTTATCATATATTTTTAATAATTTCTCGTTAATATCAAGTATACACAAACAACAAATATTTCATGGATGAAAGGAATGAGCGTCGACATGAAACACAGATCCTTCTCCAACGATAAGATTAGAGAAACATCTTGAAAAAAAAAATACGAAACAAGTTGAGCACAATTCCGTCCACTACAAAGGAGGTTTTGTCGTCTGGTTTGCATTGAGAGCAAACAATTAGGAAAGTGGTTTATTCTTTATTTCATTATTCTTTTTAGAATGTAACATTCTTCTCAAATAAGAAAGTACAACATATATATATATATATATATATATATATATATATATATATACAGACATGTAACACAGTTTTTTGTTTGAATATGGTTTCACATTCATTAATTATAAAAGATAAACAAATATTCCATGCATGGGTGGTAAAAATAATAATACTGGAGAATTTGCCATTAGGATCATCTCTAAATTTGCCATGGGTGGTAAAAAATAATAGCAGCTGAAAGCCTCAAAAAGTATGCACTTAACTTTTATTTAGTGGTAAAAAAAAAAATAGTTAACGTTAGGTTTAGGTCTAGGATTCTCTGGTTATAAAGATTTTAGACGTACCGACGAAGTCAGGAGCGATGAAACCGTCGGAGAATTTGCCATTAGGATCATCTCTGGATTTACCGTACGGCCAGAAACCTTGAGCAACGTTTACTTGCGTGAGAGTCTGTTTGTTTCCGGCGTCGAAGTTGGAGTCACCGAATGTGAACAAAGCCACCGCCGGGATACTTTGTCCGCAGACGGTGAGCGGGTTCTGGAACAGTGTCAATACCAAAAGTAACCCTAGAACACTCGCTAAAGTACACTTGCCTGCCATCGTATAGTATGTATTGCTTTTTGTGCTTCATTCCATAGACCGGGACATTGTATTTATATTGCAAGAATATTGTTTTTTAATAGTAACGTGTCTAGCCAGGCTCAGAACATGATTAGTGAGAAGTTCTTACAGGAATATAAGAAATCGTCTCTTAATTTTTAACTAAAAAAGATAAGAAGTGGCGCCGGTTATTAGCTTTTTCTGAGTTACATGAATATAAAAAACTATCTCTTAACTTTTAACTAAAAAAGCTAAGAACCGGCTCTTAAATAAGATATTTACGAGTCGGTTCTTAGTTGTTTTTTAGTTAAAAGTTAAGAAACGGTTTCTTATATTCTGATAAGAACTCCATCCTATTAACCCCCATTAATCATGCTCTTATATTTTTAATACAAGTATACAACTACGCATTGGTGAAAGTGAATCGAGTAAACTATCATTTACCAATTATAGTTCAGATAAATCAGATTCACATCCAACGAAATTTTTTTCTTTCTCAATGACGTTTTATAAATGGTTTGAAACCATTTTTTGGTTGCTAAAATGTAAATTTCATTATGAAAGTAGTGTCGGTTTGATTACAAGAAAACTTGATATCGCTTTATGCTTGAGAGTAGATTCGATTCAAAGGGCCGCAAGAAAGTAAAAAAAAAAAAAAAATCATGACAATAGAATATAAACTTGTCTTAGTAGACAAACCTAAAGTACAAACTAGAACGAAAAAACAACAATGTATACTCCAGGAGATATCAAGGTGGCTTAGTGGTTCTTTGAGATTTTCACAGAAAACTGCCGGAAGTCGCAGGTTCGATACTCTATCGGCACGGTGGTACTATACCTCTCTAAATAAAGTTTTCGGGGTTTCCTGGATATGAGACCTTTCAGAATGAGGTTAGTCACTATAAAAAGTTAACCTACAACAGTTTATTTTGACCAAAAAAAAACAATGTATACTCCAGGCCACAAAGCATTTCCATTTTTCTAGACTTCGTAGAATATTAAGAGAAAGGTAGATGGAGAGGCTCTGTAAAGGACATACCCAAGCTACTCCCAAGAGGCATAGAACAGAGAAGGGTGGCTATACCCGATCTGAAGATCCTTTAAAAGCACCATCCGGCAACACCAAACT
The DNA here is from genome assembly GCF_000695525.1 of Brassica oleracea var. oleracea. Classification (NCBI taxonomy): domain Eukaryota; kingdom Viridiplantae; phylum Streptophyta; class Magnoliopsida; order Brassicales; family Brassicaceae; genus Brassica; species Brassica oleracea. The sequence continues at coordinate 63,915,553 of NC_027750.1, forward strand.
CACCAACCACTTGGGGAAGAGACACCAAGACAACTCGAATTGAAACGACAGTAGAGATGCTCTAGTCAAGTGTAGGGGGCAATAAAATCCCCTCATCTGGCCACACGACACAGAGAAACTCTCAAAGGAGGAGCTACAACATCAATCGAGGTAAGATGCAGTTTCTCAGAGAAATTTATTGTAGAAGGGGAACAAAATCCTCAAAATAGGCTAATATCTGGTGAGTGAAGCCTCTGTGACTGGTGCTGAAGAGACAACGATCAACCAATCCTCGAGGCCCTTACTAGCCAACCACAGACGCATGAAACAAAGGCAACCAAACTTTCACCAATAACGAACCATGGTTGCTGAAATTTGAACATGAGAGGTCCTTGATGACTTGCCTCCATGTCACCTTCACACAGATGGTGTGAAGAATCTCTGCAAGACCATAAAAGCCGGACGACTGGAAAGAACAACAAGGGCAAGGATATAAGCATCGGAGAGAACCCAACTGACGAACCTTTGAGTCTCATATATGAGCTCTCTCAGACAAGGAAGCCAGAATCGAGGGTAACTTTGACGGATCAGACTCATATCACCACGCCGGATCTCCATGAGACCCTTGAACAATCAATATCCGGTTAGCATCACCATAGCAAAAATCTAGAGCGTCCAGTAAGGAGAAGAGATGAAGAAGACATATCATAGGTTGATATGGATAAGTTTAATCATAAGCAGTTGTAATACTTAAGGACAATCCAAACTTAAGAAGATTTTAATCATTAAGAATGCTCATACAACTTAAACTAAGCAATAGCAAGGTGGTTGATTTGAAACAAGTAAAAAATGACAATTCAAACAGAAAAACACTAAATGCAAATCAAGCTTTCAATCAAATAGAGAAACATGATCCATGGGGTTAGGCATTTGATTTCAAGTGATTAAGATCAAAGCTAAGGTGGCAAAATATCATTTTTTTTGTTCACAACATATCATTAACTCAAATTAAACTGGGTTTGTTACATAGTCATTTAAGGCCTGTTTTGCAAGCCCATCTTCAAACACCAGATTGTTTTGATGGACAAATCTAAAGGGAACATGATTGAACGATAACGAAAGGAGAGAGATGTCTGATAAGATTCCATGGAGATCCGAGAAGTTATGTCCCGAAACGATCCATGCTATTAATTGGAGCAAGTCAGATTCGAAGATCACATTCTCCAACTGTAGTATAGCAGCATGTTCCATAGCTGCGCGTATTGCTAGTCCCTCCGCCACAAGAGACGAGATCACAAATGCAATTGGTCTACTGTGAGAGGCAAATCTCTCATTATGTCTATCTGAGAAGCTCCACGCTAGTCCCGCGGCATTAAGCTCCTTCTTCCAAGCTGCATCCGATCGGCAGACTACCTCAGGTGTTCCCTGGATTTGTCGGGTAGTCTTAATCGGATTCGAAGGTATGACCTTCAATTGAGCTTCCTTCCATTCTTTAGCATCACAAATCACTTTAGTAGCTGTTTCTTGAGCAGAAAAATTTCGTTACTGGAAGACTTTCAGGTTTCTAAGGTGGCAAGATATCAATGTATAATTTTTCTTAAGTCTAGAACACAAATAAAGATTATTTCTTTCCCAAGATAAAGATCCTTATGCAATTATGAACTAAACATCAGTTTCCATTAGTTTAAATCATTCAAGCATGCATTTTAAGCATCAAATCTTTTTGCTATTCAAGTTAAAACATATTTAAGCATTTCATCATACACCTTCAAATCAATAAAGAACATAAAATCAAGATTGAGAGTGGTCAGTTCCAATCAAGAATTAAGAATACTTAAATAGCAAGGAAACAAGTAGATTTATCCCTTAAAACACCTTAACTCTTCACTCAGTAACTCTAATTACCCTAACTCATAGATCCAATAGGAGTCTACTCCCTAATCTTCATGATAAACCTTAAACCCATAATAGATTGAAGACAAATCATGTTAAGAAGCAAGTTAATTCAACAAACACAAAGAAATAAAATGATAAGAGACTAAAGATTGATTTTTCACCAAAATAAAAATGTGTTTAAAGAGAAGACAAGATCATTCTTAAATTTAGGCCTAAAAAGGATTTATAGAATCCTAAACTTGAACCAGGTCAATTCAACAACCATGGAATGACCCAAAAACAAATGGGTAAAAAGTCTGGTCAAAGTTCAAATGTTGACTTTTCAAAGGTTACCAGCGGCATGCTGATACCATTGCATGAGACCACTGGAGGTCCACAATGGTTTGGTTTCATATTCTAAGGCCTGCGCATAAACCACTGGAAGAGTTAGGCTCCAGTCTCTTCACGTGTTCTTGGTGGCGTCTTCGTGAAACTACTACTACCTCCCGATTCAGAACCCACACTTTTGCATCGGCCTGCTCCGCACTGCTACCACAAACCGCTCCAACACTTGAACCGTTGCTTGATTGTTGCATCCTGAGAGTCACAGCGGTTACACCAAACCTCTGCCATTAGGCCTCTGCAACACTTGAGCTCAAGTTTCTTCATGATTCCTTAGCAGCAGCTTTTTATAACCGCTGCATCAAACCTATTCAAAGTCCGCAAAACTTCATCGTCTTGAGATATCTTGTCATCATAACATTGCACTATACCACTCCAACACTTAGGCAAGATGAGGCAAAGTCGTATGGGATTCATAATGGCTTAGTGAAATGGTTTCTCGGCCGCTGTGAAAATTTGCCATCAATTTGTCTCTCGAACAATGATCACCCCTTTTGCTTCATAACCAGCTCCAATGCTCCAATTCCACCAAATGGTATCTCCATCACCTGATAAGGACAAATGCATATGAAATGCACTTAATTGTACTTTATAGGCATCTAAATGAACAAAATGATAGCTAACATGAATGTTAAAACCATGCAAATACACAAGATTTCAAAGGGTTGAGGCAGAAGAAAGAAGAACGGGAAAATAGAGGGGGTGACCAACGCAACGAACACTGCCGGCTGCCGGAAGCACGAGAACGGTGAAGATATTGTTGAGAGTAAAGGTATAGAGAGAAACAGTGCAGGGCCAGATCGTTTGAAACTGCATTTGACCTTACAAAGAACGAACCAGCAACAAGCAGCCAACAAGAGCTTAGGACATGCAGTCATCATCAATAAAAAGAGTAAGTGCATATCACATATATTACAGGTCTAATTTTTTTTAAAAAAATATACATTTTATAGTTATATATATATATCTTTACCTATTTTTTTTTAATATTTTGTATAACCAGTTTTATTAATTAAAATAGCATACAAACAATTTTAGATACACATACTAAATTTTTTAAAAATATGTTTGCTATTAAAAATCTTTTTCAAGAAATTTGACAAACTTTGAGCTGGCCCTACCTAAAGATAAATACCCAAAAAGTTACCAATCAAGATGAAAGCAAATGAATTTCACCAAAAGAAGCATCCAAAACCCATCTAGCATAGCAAACCATTCCGAGGATTACCCATTCTCATCCTCAAAAAGTACACGTAAACTACTGGAGAATTTGATGAACCCAATACTCTATTGTTTAAGATTTTTAAAAAATATATTTCACTCAATAGATCAAATGACATTTATAGCTTACAACAATAATATGATCCTAAAGAAAAGCATAGAAATACGAACAACTACTTGACCAACTAAATAACTACTTGACCAACTAAGCAACTACTTGAACAACTACTTGACCTAGTTAATCTTTCTTTATTTGGCCATTATTAATGGACCAGAGGACTGGAAAACAGATGATCTTGTCTGGTATATATAACTCCAATCGCTTTTTTGATTTGTTCCAACAAAGCCTCTCTAAACTAAGCTTGGTGCACAAAGCTTAGCATACCCGATGCATAAAAAACCTCAAGCTTGCTCCTCTGATCTCGCCTTAAAAGTTTGGTAAAGATATTTGTGACTTTCTCATCTGTTCGAATTTCCAAGCTTATCTCTGTGCTGTTGACTAGAGCTCGAAGGAAATGAAAGAAAACTTCAATGTGTTACATCTCCCATGAAACACTGGATTCTTCGAAAATCTGATTGTTGAAATGTTGTCGCATAGAATAGGTTTTCTTTATTTTCGCATAGAATAGGTTTTTTTTATTTTACATTTTCCCAACTCTTCTAGTACCTTTTTGAACCAGATGGCTTAACAAACACAAATTGAGGCGGCAACATATTTTGCTTCAGTGGTGGATAACATCATGATTGGTTGCTTCTTTAATAGCCATGCTATTGATGCATTGTCCTTTATAAACACATATCCAGTAGTACTCTTCTTGCTTTCCACATCTCTGGCAATGTTACTATTAGTGTACACTAACAAATCATAGCCCCACCTCTTTTATACCAAATACCATAATCCAAAGTTCCTTTTAAGTACCTTAAGACTCGCTTTGCTGGGTGAACATGTGGTTGAGTGAGGCTTAACATAAGGCTATAAAATTGAACATCTGCCTGGCGTTTGTGATGTACATCAGACTCCCAATTTTTTTTTTTGTAAAAGGTCTCATCGACTCACTCTCCCTCATCCAAATTGATCTTGTTTCCAAGTACCATTGGATGACACACTGAGGAGCATCCTTCCATGTCAAAAATGTTTAGAACTTTTAGTGCATAACCTTACTGTGAGATATGAATCCTATAAGGAGTATGCACCACTTACATTCCCAAAAATACCTCATTTTCTCCAAATTCGACATATCAAACTGTTCTTGTGTGTCTGTGTGATCATCCACATAAACATTTACAATCAGAATATTACAGTGTTTGTTGTTTTAATAACATATTTTATTCAATTATGGAGTTTGAGAAATCTTTCTTTGATGAATTAGTGTTCAATGTAACTGAACCATGCTCTTGGAGCTTGCTTCAAATCATATATAAATTTTTGAAGTTTGCACACTTTGTATTATTCTCCTTCTTTCTCATGTCCCTTAGGTTGTTGCACATATACATCTTCTTCAATTACTCGATGGAGACATGCTCATTTACGTCGAATTCATAGATATCCCTTGATTTTTGTGCAAATGTAGCAAAAACTGGTATGATTGTATCCATTCTGGCAACATGTTTTATACACCACATGGTAGTCGATCTCAAGTTCTTGAGAATATCCTTTGGCTATTAAGCGAGCTTTTTAGTTGCTCGCCTCACCATTCTTGTTGAGATTGGATTTGTATATCGACTTTACTCCAATGCACTTAGCACATTTAGGTAAAATTGATTGACTTCAAATCTGATTTCCAATCAGTATAATCTCTTCTTTCATAACATCTCTCTCTATTTCAGACTCTCTTCTACTTCCTCATAAGTTGTGGGATTGGAGGAATTGATTTCTACGATGTTTGTGTCTTATTCCTCATCAACTGTTGCGATTCCAGTGACATAATCTCTCAGGTATTATGGAGGTTTTGTCCTTCATCCCTCCCTGGCTCCCTTGACCTGACCATCATCAACTTCTACAGTGTGGCTCATTGTTCTGCCCTGGTTCATTTTTCGCTTCATTCGCAATTTATTCTCCTTCACTCACCTCCCACACTGCATCACCATCATTCATGGTTAACACTGATTCTGTGTAATCTGGTCTCTTTCTAGTTTCAGACTTTTGCTTATCCAAACACCAAACCTCTACTCACTACAATATTTTCTTTATGTGGATTGTATTATCTATAGATTTTGGATTCCTCTGAGAAACCAAGTAAAACACATGTTAAGCTTTTGTCATCGAGTATACCTTGTTTCTCATCTGAGATGTGAACTTGCCCCAGACTTCCCTATACATGAAAGCGTGTTCCACATTCAGTTTGATACCACTTTATGTCTCTTGAGGTGTGATGTCCTCTACATCGTAAGTTGGACATATATTAATAGCATAGAAAGTTTAGTTGAATGCTTCTGCCCACAAGAAAATTGGTACCTTCCTTGTTGATAGTAGCGATTTTAACATGTTCATCACCGTACGGTTCTTCCTTTCAACAATGTTATTTTGTTGAGGGGTGTATGTTGTTGTTAGTTTTCTCAGAATTCTTTGTACGTTGCAGAGTCTGACAACTCAAGAGGTGTATACTCTCTCCTCTGTTTATTCTAAGGAACTTGATACTGTATGTGTTTCATTCTCTATCATCTTTTTGAATTGTTTGAAATGACTGAAAGCCTTTAAATTTTCTTTCAAAAAATACGCTCATCCTCTATTGCTAAAATCATATATGAAGAATAGTATGTACCTTTTACCACTGGTGCAAATAGAGCTGATGGGTCTACAAATGTATGTGTGCACCAATTCTAGTACTTCGTTGGCTCTTCATGAACTCATCCTAGAAAAATGACTCCTTGGCTGCTTGCCTACTAGATAGTTTGAGAAAGTGGAAATTTGAGCATCAAACAAAGTTATCCCTCAAACCATATATGTGCTTTGTAATGTATTCATTCCTCAATGACAATGGCTGAAATTTACATACCACTCATGCCACAATTTTTGTGTTTCTTTTGTTGTTTTTTCTCTCTTCATCATTTTGAAATAGCATAAAAATCTGGTTTATTCTCATTCTTCTCTAAGCCGATGGCCCTATTTCATCATGGTAAATCCATGTACCTTTTTGTATGATGACTGCCACATTCTTTTTCTTGGAGTTAACCAAGACTCAAGAGATTATTCTTGAGCTCTGGTATGTAGTACACATCACTTATCTTGTATGGTGTGTTGTTTAATGTCATACTCACATTTCCTTTTCCAACAACCTCCATGAATGTGTTGTTTCCCAGATTGACTGATTGCTTTGCATTCGTTGTAGAGAATAGATCTTTATCTCTACTCATGTGTTTAAAGCAACATGAGTCTAAGAACCCTTCTCTTTCCTCATGTGGACAGTCACAAATTGATTGGAGGCAGCAGCCCCATGTGGAGAGTAACAACTTCATTTATTCTATAGAAGATAAGTTTTTACAAAAATCCAATGGCATCATTCTTAATCTCCTACTGTTAGATGGTGTTCTTCTTCACGAATGATACAAAATATAGATCCAGAAGTGGATCTTGGTTGATGATCTGTGAGCAAATATTGCTGAAACGAGCATCATCTTGACCAAACAAAAACTTATGAAACGAGAATCTTAGTGTTCCTTCTCAACACTGGAAGCTGCAACGCAAAAACATGATCTTAAACTATTGATATTTTGGAGTTCTTCCTAAAGTGTGGATAGTTGTCCATAGTATTCAACTGTTCTTGTTTGTTCTGTTTACATTTCTGATCTCATTTTCAAGTAAATGTTTGTGAGCACCATTGTTGATGGAAACCTGCGTTTGATAGAAACCCAAATCTTGGAAGCATCGGAGACATGTGCCACACTAAATTGTCTAATTGGATCGACGAGCGCTCGAATCCAGCCAATAGAGCATGGAGTTTGTGGTGATCCAGAAAAATTGATCAGGATTCATGGTTGGTTAGCTATCGAGCCGTCAATAAAGATATTTGTTTTGCCAACTCTATTGCCCATTCAGAGAAGTTATCACCACGAAAAAGAACCAAAGTGATAAGAGCACCCGATTTATTGGACGTGTACAAAGAGTAAGGAGAAGTACACTCGGATCACGAGTTTTTTTGAGCACTCAAAACTTCGTCCAACATGTTTTTTGTAACCTTAGAACGAAGTGAAGAAGAAAAAAACTGATTTATGGATTAAGTCAGAATCGATTTCTATGATATCATGAAATAATTAGAAAAGCTTGATTTTACTGATTCATAGAGTAAAGTATTTATACAAACGTAATGACACAGTTCCAATAGGAACCTACTAAATAATGAAATATAAAAATAATCACAATATGTAATATATTCTATTAGAGATACAGTATCACACATCAAAAATTTAAAAAGACCTTAAGTAATATATAAAGGATTATAACCAATCCACTAACCACCAATTCCACCTATTGGTGGTAACCGGTAATTGGTATCTTAATATGTTTCTGTTTGTCCGGCTGATTATTTCTTCGGCTAGTTTGTTGTGCATTAAGATGTTGTTCCTAAATAGGGACATTGAATAAATTTTCCACCATCTCTACATCCGACTAGTCATGTTGTACATGGTTTATGTGTCGTGGCTCATGACGACCATCACACTGGTCGTATTGTCTTTCCAAAATCGTTTTTAATGCATTATCACAGTTGCTTATGAAAGTCTCCAAGATTTTCCTTGGCTCATCTTTTTGTTCTTCCATCGTAGGTTTTTCTTAGAGTCATAAAATCAATGATCGAGTTGTAGTAAAAAAACTAAAACTTCAAAATATGACATCAATTGATGTAATAACCGATACAAGGTTACGAAATACTTTTTAGCCTTGAAAATTTGAAGTTGTTGAAAACAAGATGTTCTAGCAGAAAATAAAAATTTTAAAAGCCAAAGCTTTTTGATTAATAATAAATAAAACATATCTCTTACAAACCAATGGATTTTATATTTGATACCCAAAAATTAGATACATCTCTATTAGGATTTGATTCTAACCTTATTCTATGGATTCAAGTCATAATATTTTTTAGTGAAAGTAGAATACTAAAACATATCAAAATAAAAGGAAATAAAAAAAGAAGAAGAAAGAAAATAATTGAACAGTACTCGAAACTTGTATATAATTGAACAGTACTCGAAACTTGTATCCTGCAGATACTATCATCTCTGCATTAAAAATCAAGATTGAAACGGATCATCTTTAGTGATAAATTTCTTCAACATGGTTTCTCATCATAATTTTATTAATATTGTAAAGTAAATTAGTTATCTAAATAAATTTAATGTTTTAGTGCTTGCTGTCTCATTTGTGTAGATAATCTCTCTGCAAAAGAAGTCAGAGTCTCTTCCCCTACGTACGTCTCTTTATTTTTCTGATTTCTTTTTTCTTGTTTTTATTTTTATATTAGTATTTTGATGAGAAATCATTGAAAAACATGACCGCTGCTGATGCTCTAATATAAATGAGATTCCAACATATATATTTATTTATATATATATATATATATATATATATGAGATTCTAAAGCATGAAATGGAACCTCTTAAGCTTAGCAATGTTAAGCAGAAGACATGCACGTAAAGGAAGTTACTCAAAAGCACTAATTTGATTTACTTTTGACTAAAACTTTTTGGAGCAAATATTAGTTAACCCACGTAGACGTGAATTTTGAAGTCACGAATCAAATTCTATATAATAAAGTTTCGTCAAAACTATTTAAAATGGATTTACGAGTTTTGCTCTTCAACTCAGTACGTGTAAGAGATTAGGGGCATGATTAGTAGAGACTTAAGTTTTAGACAGATTATGGTTGCCAAAACCGAATCATAAAATCTCGGTTTTAAACTAAAAAAGAAAATATTAGATATACAACAAGATTTCTTTTAAAAAAAAATACTAATCAAGTATTTATATTAAATTGTATAACTAATTTTAAGATAAAATAATTAAATTACTCAATATTTTATGCCATAAGAGAACAAAGATCAAATTTTATCAACCTGATTTTTTTTTAATATTTCAAAATGCATTCAAAACTATAATCACCAACATCTAATTACTCTGACTGTTTGACAATTAACAATTGTCTACATTTTGTTCCAAAAAAAAAACAATTGTCTGCATTTTTTGTTGCTTAGGAAACCCATGTATTCATTATAAGCATATGTTTTCTAAATCCTAATTATCATAGTGCTATAATTTCCTCTGAAAGTAATAGATGATGCCCTAAATTTTTTCAAAAAATTTGTCGCCATAAGTGAAAGTTTCTTTTTTTTTCATACTGTGGCACAGAACTGGTTTGTAGGTACGTAGATTTTGTGGTTTTAACTTTAAATTTTATTGCTATATAATTATTTATATTTTTGAAAGTACTAAATGTAAAGCTTTAGAAAATTATGATTTCTAGAATTAATGTATTTTAAAAAAAATAGGCTCTGGCTTTATATCTTTCTTACTGACATGATTTATATCAAAATTGGCTGTATAAAAATAAAACATTCCTAAGCACTCATAGCACTTACCATTCATCCTCTCTAGTTGCGAGTGTTTTTCTGTTTAAGAAAATAAATAACGTTTGAATCCTTGAAATGACAAGAAAAGTTCCTCAATTTCTTACCATAAAGTTTTTTGGCATCTCCGGATTAAAGATTTAAATGTGGATTTTTTCATATAAAAACATCAAATATTTTTAATATTTGTAAAAAATAGATTTAAATCTGTAATTTAATATTAATTAGTTATAAAGGTTAAAGTTTTATAAATAAATAAATAATAAATACCCACTAAAAAGTAAAACACAATATTTATAATTTATCTATGAATAATTTGGTTTCACCAAATGAGGAATTCTTTAATGTGCGTTAAATATAAAAAAAATATACAAAATGATCCAATTGCGTATATAATGTTTATATTATACATAATATTATTTTATTTACTAATTCTAATTTTAAAATATTTATATATTTTCGTAATAATAATATATATATAATATGTTTGAATATTTAAATAAAATATAATTATAAGAACTATAATGATGTAAAAATTAATATTCACTGTTTAGTAAAATTATATCTGTTATATATTTGCAGAGAGTAAAATGTAAAATAAATAGTGTTTTAAAAAAAATAATTTGGAGAAATGTGTTTTAAAATTTTGTAAAGTTAAACTCAACTTTGAAATTTTACTAATCGGAACTTGCAGAACCAAAAACCTCAAAGTGTAAAAAAAAAAAAGTTGTTGGAGATGTCTTTATCGATGAAAATACATGCAGATGAACCATAATTTATAAGGTTTGAATGTCTGTTAGAGATTTTTGTTTTAACAAAGTCTTTTGGATATTTAAAAGTCTGTTGGAGATGTTTTTATCGAGGTGAACACATGCAGCTACCATACTTCTTAAGACATACTAAAAATGGTCCTGCTCTCACAGAGAAGGTTTCTTTTGATTAAAGTAAATAAAGTACAAAATGAACTATGCATATATGTTCCTCGTGATATCAAATTTTATTTCTTAAGTGATGGCTTTACCCCGAAGTCTGGATCGCACTTCTATCAATAATATACTGAAGTAAATTTGTTTTCTACTGAATTATTCTAAATTTTTATCTAATCAAGAGGAAAATGTTTTCAGCCCATTAATGCTTAAGAAAAGTAAAAATAGATTAATATGTAAAAAAAAAGTTTTATTTTCAGTTTCACTTTTTCTCAGCTTTTGCTCCCACTGTTTCAATCTACTATACCTATGTTTTATTATATAAATTAGATTTTGATTCGCTCTATAAGTACTGAATTTTGTTTTGGTTGAGAAATCATATAATAATATTATAGATTTTTATAAGATTTTATGTATTATGAAACTTTTATATAATTAATTTTCAATTATTATTTTAGGTGGACAATAACTTTGGATTTTGAAAATAATTCTAATTCAGAACAGATTTTCTAAAAAACAAACCGTGAAAATCTATTTACATATTTGGTTACTATAACACAATATAATAATCTTTTAAATGTACATTAATTTACTTGTAGATTCTAATAAACAGTTCTATGATATTGTGTGATGCAAATTTAATATTTTGTGTTTTGAGTTAAATATTTTATTTTTGTATAAAATAACACATAATTTATTTATAGACTTTTATATAAAACAAAACATGTTTTTATTTAGAGTTACCTAGTGTAATATACATAAGAGAAAATGAAACTAAATAAATAATCATAAAGACCGGATGAGACATGTATGCATTTGTGAGGATAATATTCTTCTTGCTGCAAATGACCGTACAATAAAGACGTTATAAAATTTTGTTAACAATAGGCTATACAATACTATTCTATTTTTATACATAAATAAAATAATTTATGTGAATACAAAGTACAATATATAAAACGTAAGAGAAAAATCGTAAAGTTTCATTTCTATTATATTTAATAAATAAAATAGAACATACAAAATGATATCTTATTTAAGAGAGAATTTGAAATATACTATTTGAATTTATAATATAATATAATATAGCTTTAAAACTTAGTTTATGTAATATAAATAAAATTTATAAAATATGTATATTTTTAAATGTAAAAACATATTATATGTAGAAAACCATCTATGTTTTTAATATGTAAAATACAAAACTGGATTATTGTATTATGCAAAATTAAAAGATATTAAAAATTGAAAGGAAAACATGATTATAAGAAGAAGAAAAGAAAAGAATGAAAATAACCCTAGACAAACCTAGATGTAAGGATGAAATGGCAATTAATATATAATGTGTAGGTTATATTCTAACCATTCAATTGTAATATATATTCACTTAATTATAGTTTTTTTAGGTTATAGATCAAATTTCCTATATTTCTGTTGACAACTTTTTGCCGAGTTAGGTAATATGATTAAATAATAACATACACAAACTCATATAGACTCTGCAAACCAAACTGGTAGCTCTGCATCTATGTAGACTGACGGTTGTTTTCTTTCAACGCGTGCAATACCGTCCGCCCTTGAGTTCTGCGTCCTTGGTATATGAATGATCCCTCAGTTGTTGAAACTTGTCTTCAAATTCTTTATGTCTTTCAAATAACTTTTAAAGGCTGACCACTCTTCTAGTTTTAAAACCATCTTCACCAATTGAGAACAATCTGTTGCAAAAATAATTGAATATTGTCTTAGGTTCCTCGTGCATTATATTGTCCGCAGTTTAATAGCAGGTAGCCTAGTTAAAACAGATGTTCCTGATCTTTAATTTGCTTCTTTTAACTCTTCTATATCTTGTTCATGAGAATTGCATTTCGTCGAGTTAATGAAAAATGATGATAATAATATTTATAAAAAAAATATCACAGAACTAATAAACATTTATTTTTTTATTTATGACTAGTACTCAGAACCGGTTCTAGAGTCTTTTTGGGCCCTAGTACAAAAATAATTTGGACCCTTAAACTAATATAAGTTCAAAGTTTTAAATATTAAAAAAAAACAAATATTATAAGTATCTTTTCAAAAAAAATGTAATGAAAACAAATATATCCATGTTTATCAAATTTGCCCTTAAACATCTTTTAGTTTTCTGTTACACACATGACAAATCTGCTCCTCCAAATCATGTATATTTACACATACTAATAGTTAAAAATATTTTACAGAAATATAACTACAGATATATACAATGAATAAAAAACCATACCAACTACTCATTAATACGATTAAAAGTTAAATGAAAATATATAATCTTTTATCTATTATTGATACAATCTGTGATTTTTTACTAAATAATATTTTTATTTTTTTTGAAAAGAACTAAATAATATTTGATTAACAGAATTTATATGATTTAACCCTATGGTTACATATTAGAAAAACAAATTGTAGATTTTGAAAGCGAGCATGAAACACAATTTTTTGCGCCGGGGGGGGG
>NC_027750.1:63929232-63953583 GCF_000695525.1 Brassica oleracea var. oleracea
GGGGGGGGGAGGGTGGGTAAATGTTAAACAATTAGCATTTTGTTTAAAAAGAAGGTTAAATTTATTTTATTTTGGATTACGTTGCATTTAAATTTCTTATATAAAACTGTATTTCCGAAAGAATGTTAACTTTATTCCAATAAATAACATTTTTACAATAGTTATGTCGTTTTTGAAGCTCAAAAATGTTGCTCAAGAGAATTGATGAATCATTTTACGAACATGATTTTCGTAAAAAGAACCATATTACCATTTTGCCTTCTTCTTGGGTGTGTTAAGACGAGTTGCCATGCATTTTAAGATGGCTCAACTGCTTTCGTCCATTTTTCTCCTTTATATTGAATGTACTACTTAGGCATGCGGGTTCAGGTAGTTCTGGTAATTTGATTCGAGTAGTTCTATTTTTGGGTAGTTCGGTACCATTAAAATCTTGCCGAACTGAACCATAAAAATTTGAATCGGTTTGGTATTTGGGTAGTTCGGTTTTTTATAAAATTACTGAAACTAACCGTAGTATTTAGTATTGATTATATTTTGGTTAAAAATTTAGGTAAAGTCAGTTAAATACGTAATAATTTCAGTTAATTTGGTTTGTCTAGTTAATTCTGTTCAAATTTTAGTTAATTTGGTTTGGTCGATTCTAAATATTTGGATAATTTTGGTTACCTCTCTTCGAAATTTTGATTAATTCCGGTTTGTCTGTACGAAATTTGGTTAACAAAATTATTTTCTGAAGAACCGAACTAACGATTACCGAACCCAACCGAAAACTAATGTTTTTTAATATACAGAATCGAACTGAACTCTCATCGGGCTAACCTACATTTCGGTTCTAAAAATTCCAGCCCTAGTACTACCACTTGGAAATGTTATCCGATAAAAATAGAGGAATCTTATCTCTGGGCGAGTCTTGCAGAAGTTCCAGATAGTCAGAAACTCAGAACCAAGAAAACTATTTTTGAAGTAGTAGGCTTTTTCAAATATAACACAGGCACGTGGTTATAAATGATTTTTGATAAAGCACGTGGTTATAAATGACATGGGAGTCGTCCAAGAGAAAGTTATGTGAAATACAACTCCCATTGCCAATCTCAAGAAAATGGGTTAACTTCGTCAATAACTTAGATCTTACGATTCACAAGGATTATATTTTGAAGCAAGAAAAAGTATGGAATCATCATCAGCAAATACAGTTTTGGAAACTGAGTTACAAAGCTTTCCTCATGGTTATCTAAACTTGTTTGGACAAAAATGGTATATATATCTCCTCTTCATAAGACTTGCATTACCCTGTTAAAAAGAAAAAGAAAAAAAACTTGCATTACTTTGAGTTAATGAGATAGGATGATAATGATGTTAGTATCACAGAAAATAATAAATGTCCACGTGAAGGCGAAGTGTAGATGAAGTTAAAATATTTAATGATATATACAGTGTCAGTTTTGAGTTAATCGAAGTTTAAAATTTAAAACAAAATAAATGAGACAGTAGATAATAGTATACTTTTCACTTTTCACTGATACAAGTTTTGTTTGTTTTTTAAACTGAGGTGAATTCGGTTAATTACATAAATACCAATTTAAAAAGATAATAAATGAGACAGTAGATAATAGTATACTTTTCACTTTTCACTGATACAAGTTTTGTTTGTTTTTTAAACTTAGGTGAATTCGGTTAATTACATAAATACCAATTTAAAAAGATGGATATTTTGGATATCTGTAAAAATTAGTTTCACTCAGATAAATATTTAAAAATCAAAAATTTTGAAAAAAATCAAAGGCAAATTTTATTCACATGTTAATGTTCAAATCTAATATATCAAGTGTTATAGAATACAAGTACAGACTCGAAGTATAAATATTTGTCTACTATATATTCACTTGTTCGATCTAAAAATCATCTAATTCTAGATGAACAAAACAAATTATTTATTTTATTAAACTATGCTTTTGAGGTTTAGTTACTTAAGACTGTACCGATAAAAAAATATAATACTTTACTATTTTAGTATATGTAAACTATGTATAAAGTAAGAACTGTTTGATTTATTAAACGATAAACCAGAAATATTATAATAAATAGTTCAAATCTTTCATTCTTAAAATTATAATAGATAGATAGGATATTATGAATAAACAAATATTAGACGAATGATTAAATCTCTCATTCTTTGTGCAAACTCAAAAGGAGGTAATTGAAATCTTGTCATGATATTTCATTAAAATATTTTTAGAAATAAAAATCAAGACTAAAATATTCAATCTGAATGAAATAATATATATATATATATATAGTGCTTCCAATATTAAAAATCACTTCGATTTAAAAAAGTGTATTTCTTGGATTGTCAGGATCAAATAACATATTAGAAACCACATATTTAAAAATAATTTGTATACATAAAAGTATATACATTAGAATAAACACATAAATTTTGTTTATTTACAATCATATTTTTGGTAAATAAAACAAAACAATCATTTTATTTTGATTTATATGGTACATAATTAAACTTTATTGATATTGACATAGATATATAGTATATTTTAATATAAATATTTATTATTAAAACTTCTACTCATATAATGTTATCAATATTTGTATATTTGTTGTAACAGAAATTTAAACCGTTAATCACAAAACTTTTAATGTGAGATATATATATATATCAACACAAATTTCAAAATTAAAATATTAAAATCTCAATAACTTTTCAATGCAAATTTTTGAAATTAACATATTTATATATTTTATATAGTATATAATTTAATTAAATGATATTAATGTATATATAATATGAATATCGATTAATGAGGTTTCATATTCATACAATTTATGATCATTTATATCTTGCTTGAACAAAAGAAAGTTAAACCGTTGATCACAAATTTTCAATATGGGAATTTTACCATTTTTAGTAATTTATAGTATTTAAAAAAAAAATCAAAATATAACATATAACAAAAAATCTAAAAGTTTTATTATATGCTTAATGTGATTATTTTATTTTTTTAATAATATAAAATTAAACTAAAAGAGAGAGGTTACAAAAATTATTATCAAATATGTATTATTAAAAATCATTAATTGTCATATATATATTAATTATATTAGGTAATTTCGTAATTTTTTAAGGAAAGAATTGAGAATATTATTTTGTACACTACTAATTAATTTGATATCTAGTTTAATAAAAAGTATAATATATATTAATAAGGACTAACTTATTTTTGTAAAGATTCTAAGAATCATCATAGTGATAATACGTGGCTATTAAAACATGTTATAATGTTCCAGTATTAATATATAGGAGATTAAATATCTCGTTTTGTTAAAACCATGGATGTGAATGAGAAGTGCGGGAGAAAAGTAACGCATGGCGGGTGAAGAAGAGTGTCACCATTTACATGATTTTATTGCTAGTCCTTTTATAAATAAAATATTATAAATTAAAAATTAAAAACTATAGCAGGACAACTTTTGGTCTGAACCGCAGTTGAACTTGAAAAGAAGTAGATGAAGTGTGGTTTAGCTACTGTTTCAACCAGAATTATTTAAAAATATTATTGTTTTCACATATATTAAAAGTACATTAAATACTATCATAAATATATTATTTCTACAATTTTTAATTATCAAGATAATTATTGAGTAATAAAATATTAAATTTCATATATATAATATTTTAAAACTAATATATATGTATATATATATATATTAAATAATATTAGTTTTAATGATTTTTTAGTCTATAAAATATAAATATATTATGTATCCCGCAGTTATACTATTTATTACACATGCCATCATTCACATTTTGTTTTATTTTATTCTTTTAGACGAACTGCACTTGTCGTGCAGTATGCGTTTTTATAACACAAACTACATAAAAACCGCACTGCACTAACCAATATGTTTGTCACGCTCTGCTGAATCCGTTGTTACCATTCAGAACCACGAAGAATTTAAAAAGAGATAACCAACTCGGTGGTGGAGTCGAAGGTAAGGTACAAGCACAAGCACGATCACATCCCGCACTTCATTTTCTGCTTTTTATTTCTTTAGTTTTTTAAACAAAATAAAATCAAAAAGCTTGGTTGAATGGTAACACATTATCCGTCCCGCAGTTCATTTTCTGCTTTTTATTTCTTTATTTTTTTAAACAAAATAAAATCAAAAAGCTTGGTTGAATGGTAACACATTATCCCTCCCGCAGTGTGTTATTCCCGTTCCACTGAAAATACTCGGACCCTATATAAACAAAATGAAAAAATCTTATATAAAATATTATTTTTTCAAATTATTAAAACATTGAAATTTCAAAAAAAATATACAGCGTTCACAAACGAAAAATCAGAATTCAATTTTACGAATATAACACCGTAAAATCTTTCGAGGGTTTTAAGTCATCTAAGGTTTTAGAAGTTTTCTCATATAGAAGATGTTAAAAATAATTTATAAATTTATAAAAAAATATTTGATGGAGGGGGGGGGGGGAGAATTGAAATCATATAGTTATAAATATTTGTAAATGATATAAATTAAGATCTAGTAAAATTGAAATGTTTTTAACATAAATGAGTGAATGTCGTGTATCATGGTATTGTTTGGTTAAGGGTTTCGTAACATATGTTATAGTATTGTATGTATTCTTAGGGTTAGATTTTGGAAGTTAATTTTTTTCTAAAAAAATAAATTTTGACTTATATGTGTTTAGTTTGGTGTATATTAAACATTTTCAAAGGTTATTTTAAGTTTTGTGAATTGTTTCTCATTCTAAAACTCTTCAACCTCTCTCTAATCTCTTTGAACTTAAAAACATTAAACTTTATATCATTTTATTGTTATCTCATGTCTTCTACTCATTTGTTTTGTTTTTGTAGGTTTTTTATTACATGGTTCTCATCTACCATTCTTTTACATGGTTTTCATTTCATTTTTTTTTTCATTTGGTAATCTCTTGTTGCTTAAAACTCTTACATTTTGAAAACTATTTTGGTTGTTTTGAACTCTTACCTTATTTTTGAAGTTTTTCTATGTTTTGAAATTTGAATGCTTTTGGATATGCATGTTTTTCAGATCTGAAAGAGACTTGGAAGACTTCCAGTGAAGTCTTCTTGGAAGTCTTCTAATATTTAATGCACTAGAAGCCTCATGGAAGTTTTCTAGAAGACTTCTGGCAGAGTCTTCTCCTATGTCCCTCTTTCATAACAGATCTGAGTGTTTTGATAAGTTTCTATGAGAGATTTTTCTTCATTTGGTAATTTCTGATTGCTTAAAGTTCTTACCTTTTTCACAAATTAAAAATTTCCAACCTCTCTCGAACCTCTTAAAACTTGAAAACACCAAAATTTATATCAATTTATTTTTTTTGTCTCATGTCATTCTTACTAATTCATCTTGTTTTGTAGGTTTTTCATTACATGGTTCTCATCTTCCACTTCTTTAAAAGTAGATCTATAAATCATATTTTTTACATTTGGTAACCTCTTGTTGCTTAAAGCTCTTACATTTTGAAAACTCTGTTGGTTGTTTTAAGCTCTTACCTTATTATTGAAGCTTTTCTATATTTTGAAATCATTTAAATGCTTTTGGATATGCAGGTTTTTCATATCTGAGACAGACAAGAAGACTTCCATGGAAATCTTTTCAGAATTTTTCTAACCTTTAATGGACTAGAAGACTTCAGGAAGTCTTCTGAAAGTCTTCTCGCATGTCAAGTGGAGTCCAAACTTGTGTTTGTGGAAGAATGATCTATAATAGTTTTGTTTATTGTCAGTTTTGAGATTTGTAGGTGTACTTTTTTTTTGTGAATTTGCAAATTTGAAATACCGCTTGCTCTTCTTATTCATGATTATACCGTTCGCAGGCATTCGGTTTTGATTCCTAGAGAGAGAACGACAAGAATGAAACCAGTGACGATTGGTTTTTGGGTTAATGTTACAAGGCTGACAGGAATACCTCCGGTAACCAGCCCCTCTTAGTCTCAAATAGGTCTGAATGTTATCACACCCTATTTGTTTGCTTCATCGCCGGCATTAGAGCCCCAAAGCCAAAGCGAAATCTCTTTCCGGCCTTTGAAGGCGCGTAGCGGGCTCTATACCCAAATCCTTCTAGTGTACGAGCGCTGCTGCTTCTTGGCCTTGCTCTTGCTTTGCAAAGATGGGTCGCAGCCTGGCACTCTCAGTCCCGATGCAAGCGAATCTTCTGCAATAGGTTACTACGGAGGAGATTCCAAATTGTCTTTCTAGCATGCCGCTCGACAAATCCCCTGGCTCGGATGGTTTTCCAGCTGACTTTTACAGATTAATCTTTCGCTTGCTCTTGAATCGATTGGAATGGAATGAGAAATTTATTTCATATTAATATTAAAAAAATTGGTGAATATGTTCATGTCTACAATATTATCTTGTCAAAGTACTTGACATTATTGAAGTTATTGATGCAACTTCAATAGCAAAACACAATAACACAAAAAAAATTAGTCAAATTTGCTACAACTAAGAGAAAAAACTTCTTAAGAAAATTTAGTCAAATTAACAAAAAGATCATACTTATAACAGTTTCACTAGAAGTTTTCTTCAGGAGACTTAAATTTAAAGCAGAAAATTAAAATATAAGCGGAAAATTAAAATATAAGCAGAAAATTTAAATTTAAGCAGGAAAGTCAAATTTGAAGTGAAACTTAAAATTTCAAGTTTCATGAAAATTAAAAAGTATATCTTATGATCAAAGAAGATACATTAAACCATATGACTTGATATTCTTGAAGTTACTTAGCACTTTTGAAAGTTAAAAATCATATCGTAAAATTACTTAACAAGTTTACAAAAACTAATGTAGAAGACTTCCACATAAGTCTTCTCGAATTAGTTAGAAACATTAATAAACATGAATGTTGGTAACCCCATATTTAAAACCAATTAAGTTATGAATTTAAGTTAGGAGCCCAAATATCGACTAATATACACAAATTAACATGAAAATGTAAAAAAAAAATCTTTATAGTTTTAGAGAAAATGAAAGTTTGTTAAACATTGATGTAGAAGTTTTTCATTTAGATCATTTTTTGCAATTGAAAATTTACAAAGGAAAACTTCCAAAGAAGTCTACTCTACAGTAGACTTCTTTGGAAGTTTTCCTTTGTAAATATTGACTTACTTTTTTTTTTGAAAAAAATCTCAAAAATACCAGAGAAGACTTTCCAATAAGTCTTGTAGGATAAACAAGTTAGTTTTGCAAATGACTTAACTAAGTGAGGAATTTGACTTTTTCTACAAGACGTATACAAAAGTCTTCTGTGATAACCAAAGTTTGACCAGAATCTCAGAAAAAAACTCTCGACGACTTTCGTGGATGTCTTCTAAATAAAATTAAATATTTAACTTTTATTTCTCAATTGCAAAAGTAATCTGAGACAACTTACACTGACATCGAGAAAATTTTCACCGACAGTTGAGAAAAGACTTCTCCGGAAGTCTTCTGGTGGAAAACTTTCATGTAAGTCTTCTAGAAAGAGTCAAATTTCTGATAAAGTTTGGTCAATTTCAAAACTAACATGCTTATCCGA
Organism: Brassica oleracea var. oleracea; assembly: GCF_000695525.1. Taxonomy (NCBI): domain Eukaryota; kingdom Viridiplantae; phylum Streptophyta; class Magnoliopsida; order Brassicales; family Brassicaceae; genus Brassica; species Brassica oleracea. The sequence continues at coordinate 63,936,806 of NC_027750.1, forward strand.
GAAGACTTACGCATAAGTCTTCTCTCGTATTTTTGAGATTTTTTTGTTAACAAAGAAAAGTTGGAAGACTTCCAGAAAAGTCTTCTCTAAAAGACATACACAAATTCAATTGCAAAATTAACATTTGCATTGACCAGAAGACTTTCGTATAAGTTTTCTACGGAAGTCTTATGGCGTATAGATCTTAAAAAAAATTATTTCATACATTCAACCAGTGAGATAACTTCCTTGGCTTCTCCAAGCACGTATAAGTTCAACACGAAAACGACCCACTTGTTAATGACCAGGATTCTTGAGGTTGAATGGCTCTATGAACCTTAAAAAGTTTAGAATCAAAATCTTTGGTTTTTTGGATGAATAAAGAGAGAAAGTGAAAGAGATGTTGTTTTAGTGCATAAGAAATGAGATAGGAAGAGTGAAAATCCATTTAGGTGAATTAAGAGTTTTAAATTGGTTGTTCATGGTGGTTAGTGTATTGATGTCAATGGTAATATTGTAAATACTTAAGGAATACGAGGATTGTACAGTAAAATGTTCATTTCTGGAAAAAAAAAGTTATGGCATTTTCATGAATAATCCAAACTTTTGAGGTGAACAGAGAAAATAAAAGTTTAAAAAAAATCATAAGTTAGTTTTGTGTTTGACTTTGAGTTTTTGAATTATTTTTGCAACAAGCCCTAAAATATTTAGTAAATAAACATTTATACATTTAATGTTAACAAATATAGAAAAAAAAAGTTTTAGTATTTAAAAAAAATTAATTAATATTTAAAATTTAAACTATTTTAAAGAGAATTCCAAAAAGAATTTTTGGATATAAATATAAAATTTTTAAAAAGAAAATTTGAAATATTTTTTTTAACAAAAATTCAAAAACTTATTATTGAAATTATTAACAATTATTTTATTTTTATTAGTTATTTATATAAATATTTATATTTGTATATCTATAAAATAAGGATGGAGATGTCTTTTGTATTTTAATAAACACATTTTGGTCATTTTCTTATTTGTGTGCGTTTTTGGTGAAAAAAAAAACATATTTTAAAAGTTTTTTGAAAAAATTACTTTTTATATTTGGTTAATAATACCATCGAAAAAATGAAAAAAAATACTAGAAAATATATGAATAAGTTTCTAAACAAACGAAAACGTTGGTCACGTGGCTTAATCGTAGCTTTAACTAACTAACCACCGTCCATAGAAACTCAGATCAAAGAAAACAACGTCGGTTTCAGTTTCTCTCAGAGCTTCTCACCCTCTTTCAATGGCGAATCCCAAACCTCACCTCTTCTCTCTCTCCTTCTTCTCGCTTCTTCTTCTCCACTTCCCCACCGTCTCCTTGGCCCAGACGCTCTTCGTCTTCGGCGATGGTCTTTACGACGCCGGCAACAAACAGTTCGTCTCTTCGAACCGTGTCGACGCCAGCTTCCCTCCTTATGGAATGACTGTCGGAGAACCTACGGGACGGTGGTCCGACGGTCGTATCGTTCCAGACTACCTCGGTAACTAATATTCTTCATCAAACTTGAAATCTATGGCTAAAGTTTAATCTGATCTTGTCGTTTGTTCTAAGCAGCTGGTTTCATGGGTATTCCTCACATCCCTCCGATACTCAATGGCACGGCGGACTTCTCTCACGGCGCTAACTTCGCCATCGCCGACGCCACCGTCCTCGGCTCCCCTGCGGAGACGGTCAGCTTTTTTTGCTTTATCGTTAATCAACATAACTTGTGATACAAGCATAGAGACTACTTTAAGTGTGAAGAACTTTTTAGATCTCAGATTAGGTCAACGCTTGAAAGAGTTTAGGTTTGACTAGATCTCTGTTTTTTTTTTCCGACAGTTGACTTTTTCACAACAAGTGATCAAGTTCTCGGACAACAAGAACAAGTGGTCAGCTCAAGCACGTTCTGAAGCTGTCTACTTGTTCTACATCGGCTCTGATGATTACTTGAAGTTTGCCAAGAACAATCCAAACCCCTCCGATGATCAGAAACAAGCTTTTGTGGACCGAGTCATCACCGCTATAGAAGCAGAACTAAAGGTAAAACAGAAAATAACAGAAGCTACAAATCTTTAATATTTTGCGGGTTGTTTCTCTCATCTCTACTGGATCTTTCAGGTGATTTACGGGTCCGGAGGTAGGAAGTTCGCGTTACATAACTTGGCACCGTTGGGTTGCTTACCGGCCGTGAAACAAGCAAACGGAAACGTTCAGGAGTGCGTGAAGTTGCCATCGGAAATGGCAGCTTTGCATAACACGAAGCTGCTGCAGCTCTTGGTTGAGCTTTCAAGACAACTCAGTGGCTTCCAGTACTCGTTTTACGACTTCTTCAGCTCCATCAAACACAGAGTTATCAAGTCTAAGACTTACAGTAAGTCTTTTACAATGTGATTCTCATGGGGAGCATATTCAAGTGAAACATTGATATATAATTCCCAAAATTTAATAAATATAACCTCCAAATTATTAAAAAAATTACCAAAATTTTCTATAGTCCCATTATAGAATGGCCGGCTCTGGTGATCCCGTCATATCATAATACAAACCATTTGGTGACATTTACCATTTATGTTGCAGCATTTGAGACGGGAATGGCTGCTTGTTGTGGAACTGGGTCTGTCAATGGAACTAGTTGTTCAACTAACAATGTATGCGCTAAGCCTGAAGACTACCTCTTCTTTGACGGTAAGCATTTGACGCAAGAAGGGAACCTTCAGGTCGGGCATTTGATGTGGGGAGCAGATCCGGTAGTGGTTGGACCGAACAATCTGAGGGAGCTTCTTTTCCTTCCTTTGAATACTACGGTCATGTTAGCTGACATACAAGACGCTATGGCTGCCATGAGCCCGAAGCAGAACAAAATAGAGTCACTTTATGATATCAAGATGATGGAGTCGGAGATGGAGAATCAGTGGCTTTATCAAGTCGGTAAAGCTGTCTCCTTTCTGATCTGAGATTTGTGTTTCAATATGTAATCAAATCCAGGAGCTACTGTAATAACAAACAACCTTTGTTTTGTTTTGCAATAAAATAATCAGCTTCTGATAGGTGGATAAAAAATGTTGCGTTTCATGGAGCTACTAGAAAAGTATCAGTAATGAGTCTTCTAGACATGAATACAAGCCATTTAGAAGGTATTTGTTGCCTGAAAAGGCGCATTGCCTGTTGAGCGGATTCTAAGAAATACCGACAAGGATAGCAGATAGGTGGATCATCACAATTTGCAGCTTGCAGTTATCAACAAAATATAAAAGACAGTGATTAAGCATTGTATTCAAAAAATTAAGGCAAGGTTAGATAGATGATGCTGAAAATGAAGGCACTGCACAAAAGAAAACATATTGTGTGGGGATTTTTGTACATAACTGACCTGGTGAATGTCTTTGAATGGTTAAAACCTCCTTCTTTAGTTTTTGTAGGAACTGTTTTGCTTAATTAGACCTGTTTTCCCTGGACAGATAAATGAAGTTTCAGATCAGAAATGCTATTAGAACAGTATCCATTGTTAGTTTTCTAGGTATGAATGCAAGCTTTCACTTTTGTGAGGTTTCATACATTAGATCATCATCGATAATGGTTCTTCAAGGTGGTAGCCTAATAGTAATCTTTTAGGGTTTGGTGTGTGTCCACATTAGTTTTGGGTTCGATTCCTCCTGGAAACTAAATTATCATCACTCGGCTAGTCTGGGCTTGGGCTTCAGCCCAAGTGGTTTACATGGTGGATCGTAACAGATGATCGATTCACCCCCTCCTTGCATTAGTCGGAAGGTATTCCGAACTCGGGTCAGACAGTGTGGTAGCCAGTCCACTCTGTAGCACTAAGTGCGTTCCTCCCGAGACTGACCGGATCAGCCGATAGAGTTTATCAAAAGAAAAAATAATAATAATAATGGGTCTTCCAAGCATAATTTAGAAGTAAGTTTGTGTGATACACTGCCTATCTTTGGTGCGTCAATAATCCCTAACAAGGCCTAAAAAAAATAGACAACAAGTTTTTTTTGAAATTTTATAGACAACTAGTTGTAATAAAAAAAAATAAGGTTCATTTGTGTCTAGGTATTAACCGTTAGAGGTTGGTTTGCTTTTTTTGATGGTGACAAAATGTGTGTTCCCATGAAAACATTTCTTACTCAATTATTATTTAAATATTATAAATGAAATTTAAAATACGAGAGATGAATGAAAAAGCATCCCAAACTAGATATATGTAGATTCATTAAGTAATTTAACTTTCAAAAATATTGAACTTTAATTAAATATTTAAATTATATTCAATACTAATATAAAGGGGAAATTTTATGTTTATCACTTTCATGATACCACTTTTCATTTATACCACCACTAAAGAGACATTTTCAAAAATATATTCTTCACTAAGTGGCAAAAGACTCTTATACCTTTGTTCTCTATATATATATAACAAATCATTACTTAAATAAATAAAATTAAAAAAAAATTTGGAAATTGTCACAAATATTACATTCATACTACCACTTTTATCCTCACTTTTAATGAATGCTAAAAGATACTTATATCCCTAGTGTTAACTAATCTAGGCTTAGGGTTTAGAGTTGAGGGTTAGGGTAGGGTTTTTGGAATGTGACATTTAGGATTCTAATAAATATATAAATAAATATTTAAAAAAGATAAAAAAAAATAGTTTCAAACATAATTTTTGATTTTAAAAAAGAATTTTAAAAAAAAATTCAAAAAAAATTATAAAAAGTTCGAATTTGAAAAAGTATAATTCGAAAAAAGTATATATTTTTTTTATTTTTTTATTTAAATAATGATTTATTATATATATAGATAACCATGTTATAAAAGTCTTTTGTCACTTAATGAAGAAGATATTTTTGAAAATGTCTTTTTAGTGGTGGTAAAGATGAAAAGTGGTACCATGAAAGTGGTAAACATAAAATTTTCCATTTTTTATGTTTTTGAATTATATTTTTTTAAATTCGAACTTTTTTATAATTTTTTTGTTTTTTGAATTTTTTTTCAAAATTTCTTTTTAAAAATCGAAATTATGTTTGAAACTATTTTTATATTTTTTAAATATTTATTTATATATTTATTAGAATCATAAATTTCACATTCCAAAAATCTTACCTCACCCTTCAACTTTAAACCATAAGTCTATATTAGTTTAATCCTAGGGGTATAAGTGTCTTTTAATCTTCATTAAAAGTAAGGATAAATATGGTTAGTGTAAACATGAAAAGTGATATTATGAATGTGGTATTTGTGGTAATTTCCCTAGTATAAATTAGTCTACAATCTCAATTCAGAAAAAGCATCTACATCAGAAACATCTTAACATAAATTTATGATCCACTATATTAATATTTAATTGGAAGTTTTTAAGAAAATAATTATGTAAAATTTATCAATTTCTTGAGAGACTATCTAACTAAATATTAATATACTTGGTGGAAAATTCATGGTTAAATACTATCAATACGGATGGGTTGCCCTAATACATTTAACAAAAAATTAAGAATGCACTAAATTAAAAACAGAGGACAACATTTTATTTAAAATCTCAACAACAGTCACAACGCTCAGTTCGCGCCTGATCATAAAGAGTACAGTACATAATAAGCTCGAAACTAGACGAGCTACATAGATCCACTCACCTTGACATCAATGCCATCATCTAACAATAAAATATCCCCCACTGGTTCTTTCCAAAACTCAGACATATCCTCGTTAACAGGATAGGTAATTAGCTCACGAATGTTAATGGGTTGGACAACGTTTGGGTCGGCTCCAAAAAGAAGATGTGCGAATGATTCTTGTGCCTTCTCTGTGTTGTGACGTGCGTCAGAGTAAAGATAAGATCTTTGATACTCGCATAGCTTCGAGTGCACGTTAGGAAAACCGCAACCATATGCGTTGTGCGACCCAATACCGCAACACGATATATTCGTAAAGGAGTACCCTAATTAATCACAAGAAAAATTATCACACACATACTTATGGTAATTCATGTTTAATAAGTAGTTGTCTATATTTTTAACGTTTAATTATAAATACTCCTTTCATTTCTAAAAAAATAAATTTTCTACAATTTTCACACATTAAAAATAGAAGAAATATTTATAATTAAATATATTATTTTATTATATATTTTCCAATAATTATGAAATATTAACATTTAATAAATCAAATATTCTAAAGGGAAATTTTGGATAAATGCACTTCAATAAGAATATAATTTGAAAAATACACCATTGTTTAAGTTTTTTGAGAAATACACTTATTTATATATAAATTTACCAAATTGCCCAATTTTAATATTTCTTAATTCCTATTATATCATTTTAAAAAAGAATTTAAAAAAAATCGTTAGAGAATTTTTGTTTAATATACTACACAATATATTTCCCATATCTTCTTAATATATCTTAAATGTATTTTTTATTATTTTGAAAAAAAAATAAAAAAACGTAGGACGTGTCTCGTCTTCTTGAACCCTGGGTTATTTGTCATCAATACTACTCAAAGTCACACTTGTGTGCGGCATATTCAGAGAGCTTGCTCAAGATGTGAATGTTTTGGAGAACAATCAACAGCTCGAAAAAAGCACGGAAACAAGCTTGCTCAAGATGTCATCGTAGATGACACAATCGTGCCCGTACGTTGCGACTTTGGAATTTGATGTTTTTATGTTCTAAACTTTTTTTTCTGTTCTAAACGGTTTTTCTGCAAAATTTGGTTTTGGTTACTCTAAGTTTTGATAACTGTTTTAGTTTTTATTTTGCAATAAGGTTGATTATTTTGAACTGATGCTGTTTGTTTGCATTGAGAAGCCACTCGAACTGCACAATATTTTGGGTAGACAATCATGTTTTTTCGGAAGTTTCGTTTCATTTTTGGAAGAAAGAACAACACAGTTGTTTTGTTTCAAATGATAACGCCACTATGTTTGTTTGTGAAACTAAGAATGTGAAACCAATGATAATTAGTGTTCTTTTTTTTTCATATTCAAAGTAAAACAAAATAAATATACATATGAATATCATATTAGAAGAACTTACTTGGTCTCGGCTTCAAGAAAGAATGAAAATTTTGTATAGAACGAGGCGTGACTTGTGTTTTTTTAAAGTTAACAAAATAAATTAAAATCTATATAAACTTCATGATAATTATCTTAAACATATATTTATCTTGAACACATATTTATCCTAAAGATAAATAATTATAATATTTTTATTAATTTCGAATTTATATATTAATAATTGAAATATCAAATTGGGGTAGAAAAGTAAATTAACATTGAAGAAAGTGTAGTTTTCAAAATAAAATAAAAACAGTGTATTTTTCAAATTTCAAATCTTAAGTAGAGTATTTTGCAATTTATCCCTATTCCAAATTCATATTTTTTAAAAAATATAGCTTATTAAATTAATTACTGAAAGTACCTTAAAAATCTTTTAAAAAATATTTTGTGGAACAATAAAAATGTTTAAAGTAGTACTTACGGTAATTCATGTTTCCTTGTGTCCTGCGAAGAATGACATTGTAAAAATCAAATAAGGTGAACTGAAAACCCGGTTTGGCTTTGGCTAATTCGTTCAACATCGGTCCGAGTCTAGCGTTGTGTTGTTTGGCTAAATCGTTAAATTTCTCGTAACACTCATTACCAGTATTAAACTCTTGTCTCACGATAGGTAAGCAACCTAACGGCGCTACATTATGTACGACAAACTTACTAGCTCCTGATGAATACAACATCTGCGATTAACATTAATTATTTTTAGTAACAAATACTCCATCTATACTCACTAATTAATATAGTTAGGTTGAAAGGACTTACCACGATATTGTATTTTAGTCGGTTAATGACTGAAATGACGAAAGCTTGTTGAGCAGAAGCATCGGCTTCAGGAGTGGTTTTGGTGTTGTAGTATACCAATGGATATCATAAACAATGATTTGGCAATGTAATCTTCTTTCCAATTTGATATCATCTGACTGAATTTCCTCACTTGTTGATTTAGAGTCAGCTATAAAAAAATGTGAGAAATTTTCTTATAATTAATTAACATAATAATGATAATGATATTATATATGTGAGTGATTAAGTCAGCTTACAGAATCATTAGGGTCCCATTTCCAAGTATAGAAGCGTAGTCTACCGCGAAGCTGGCTCCTCGTGAGACATCTGCATCGGGTTTAAGCGCCGGCGGTATATCGTGTGGAATCCCCATGAATTTTGATGTTATTTGTTCACCCTTATCATGTTATTAACTAACTAAGCTTACCGTGATCCCTGAAAATTCATTCGATTTTTAGTTTGGGTTTGAATATTTTGAATATAGAAAATCATATATAAGCCATCTGAATATTTACAGTTATATATATATATATATATATATATTGGTTCGGTTTAATTTTTTGTTCCGGTTACAACTTACAACCGGTTGAGAATAAACCACTATATATTTTGTTAGGTTTCTGTAAACCGAACCCGGTCAGACTTTTGGTTAGACAGTATAGTTTTCTGTTTTTATCATTATCATCTGCTTTTATATATTTTAACAAAAAAATCCCTAAGAATTTCAATATCAAGGCCTTTTATAAAATAAATAATAACAAAGAGAATAAACCACTGTCTGTCTCCATATATTTTTTTCACAAATGGAACTTGTTCCTCAATATTATTATACTATTAAAACTGAATTACATTTGAAAAATCAATTTAATTTACTTTAGATATTACAGATTCTACCGTTACCATTTAATTATTTTTAGATATTTCATTTTGGCATACAATAAATAGTCAAACACATATCTCATTAATATGCATTAATATATATAATCCAGTAATCCACTTTAAACATATTATTCATCTTTAAGTCGTTTAGGTTCAGAATTTAAATCATTTTTGCATAAGATATAATACAATTTATACATACAAATAGGTTTTATATCATTTGACAATACGTTTGTATAACGCTATAAAATATGTTTTAAATCATATGAAAATGTTTACTTATCCGTATGTTCACCTATATTAGTGTACAAGTATATTTTTACAAATTAAAGTATGCTTGATACAAAAAGTAGAATCTACATTTTTCAAAAAAATTGTATGTTCATATATAACAGATTATCCTTTCCAGTAATATACATATATAACTTATACCAAAATTATCAGATTATCTATTAAAAATAAATGCTTAATATTCTCATAGTTATAGAACAAATTAACTTATGCCAAAATTATTTCAACTACAGTCATCTTTAACATATCGTTTTTGGCTATTTATTATATTAACATGATACTAACCAATCCTACCAAACCTCTACCGGTTAAAATATGAACCAAACAAAATCCCTAGATATTCTCATAGTTAGAAACATACTAAATTAAAACCAAAAAAATTGTTAATCCATCAACTAAATTAAACTCTAGAAAATAATTCATATGATAAATAATTAAATTAGTTAAATTTGGTAATAAGATCTTATACAAATATTTAAATATTAATCAATATAGAATATATTTATTAGAGGTAATAACAATAATGATCACCAAAACAAATAAAAATAATAATTAATATATTATATATAACACAATTTTATCTATATTTAATCCAATAAAAGTTATACATGGAAGAAAATTAACATTATCAAAGATTTAATAACATTATCTTAATGTTAATTTTCTTCCATGGTTATCATTACCTATACGTATAACTTTTTTTTTTGCCATCTACCAAACTATATTTCAACCAATAGAAAAATAACTTAGAGAATATTATTAAAAAAATTGCATTAAAATTTTAAAATGATATTTATTTTAAAACAAAAATTTTACACAACGACAATTAACTAAAACATAGAGAATAATTAACTTACCGATAACAACAGGGACAATTTTGCCATCCGAAAATTTGCCGTTGGGGTCATCTCGGGACTTACCATAAGGCCAGAAGTTTTGAGCAAGTGTAGCACTTGTGAGGTACTTTCTGTTTCCGGCGTCGAAGTTGGAATCTCCGAATGCGAACAATGCTACCGACGGGATATTCTGCCCGGAGACAATGACCATGTTATGGACGAGTGTGAATGATAAAAATATCCCTAGAACACTCACTAAACCACAGTTGTTTGCCATTTTTGTCAAGTAGAAAATAATTGGATATGTTAAGTTCCTGGTACCACTACAAGATTTATACAATTTAAATCGAACTCGATTTTTAAGCAAAAAGTTACACAATAATAATAATAAAGATTGACAAAAAAAATAAAAATAAAAATAATAATATAGAAAGACCGTTATGAATGTGAAAGTGTGAACTAACTGTTCAGTCGCTCACGTGTTTGATATGTCTTATGGTCTAAAATTAATTCTACTTGTCCCTAACAGTTTCCAAACGATAACAACTTTGATCGAGTATAAAAACACTTATGTGTTTGTAGAGTTTTTTTTTTGGGTGGGGGTGACCAAATTGAAGAATCAGTTTTGATTTATGATCTTTTAAAAACTCTATTAAATACCCATTTTGACATGTATTTTCTTATAAATAAGATAAAATTAATTCTAACATCCTCATCATTAGAGTTCATACACAAATTACACAATAATAATTTAGCCTGTACAGTTGTCTCTTCAGAATTTGTAAAGTTTGTTTTATTGGAAAAAATGCAAAGTTTTTCATTGAAGAGGTTATGTTTGATTATATCCATTGATTTTGAGGTTAAACTATATTTCAAAATGATCCTCTTGATAGAAAAATCTGAATAGTTTTTTTTACAACGAAAAATTATATTATTACTCAAACTTGAGGTGGTCTGAATAGTTAAAGTTCAAATGATAAACGATTTTAGATTATTTGACACAACAAAAATGTTTAATTGAAGAATAGAAGAATATATATAAACAAATTGTTCTTAGCAGCAAAATTGATGCTAAGGAAATTTGTAGACATAAAAAAATTTGGGCACTAATGTATGTTTATATATATGAGTTCAAAAGACAGTTTAGAATCTTAGATTCTTATACATATAAGTTAATGCCTCGCCGGTAACTACTCTTTGGCGATTCTTTTGTGATCGATACAGCCCACACGAGAATTCTCGTAATTTTCGGGTGTCGTTTGTACTCTTCTTCTATTTTGTTTTCTTGCCGTTAATTTTAGTTTTCAATAATACCAAGCTTTGACTATGTTATTTCTTTTCTTTTGTATTGAATGAAAAAAACTTTTTACATTGAGTATGTAACCTTCTAGCCTAAAGTAAAGAATGAAAAATAAACTAGTTAGCTAACTTGATTAAGTCATCTTGAACCAAACAAGATTCTCAACCCTTCATCATACTTGAATATGTTATTTCATATTCCAATTATCGTTTTCTTTTCTTTCCCAAATGATAGTCTTTTTCCGACCTTGATGCAACAATTTTTGAATTATTTTGTCAGTTTCTTTCCGTAGGGATAACTGATTTTGGTTTTATGAATTGTGGGATGGAATTTCAGGAAGACCTCAGTAACTCCAGAGCGAAAATGATGAAGTGTCGTTTTGGTGGAATCTGTGGCGAAGGTATAGATAGACATGTGTTTCTTGTTGGTTCCACAAAATCACCACTAATGGTGGACTGCAAATGACAGATTTTCACTCAACAGTGCAAATTGTTAGAGTACGCTGGATGCAGGCTACAAGAATGGGACTACATTGATTCAATTCATATATGTTATGTCATGCCATATCAATGTGTCAGAAAAAGCAAAGGAGTCTCAAGCAGAGAATATTGTGGATTTGTTGAGGTATAACGGAACTCTCCGTATTGTGTATATGGATGTGGTTCCAACTTATTATTACTTTGCTATGGTGAAATACGAACACAAACTCAAGAAATAAATCAAGATGTTCTTTGTAAGGCCAACTGACCAGAATCTTACAACGTTTTTTTTATTTGTGATGATGTTGTTCATACCATTAATATGAACCATTTCCTCTTTGATGGTTTCAAATAGAGGTGGGTAAATAAACCGAATTCGGAAACATGAACTAAACTTGACCTGATAAAATTGAATCTGAAGCGTCCAACATAAATACCGAATGAATCTTGTTTTACGGTATTATGGGTTATGAATTTTATCCGAATCTAACTCGAATTGATATCCTAGAAAAATCCAAGAACCTCAAAATCCAAAAAAACTCATACCAACCCCAAACTTAATCCCGAATAAGTACCCAAAATATTCTACAATATTATTAAGTACCTAAAGTAAGTATATATTACATGAATAATTAACTCAAATACTTAGTTTAATATACATTTTTGACATTTGGTCAGTTATTAAATATTCTGATGTTTTGATAGCTGCATCTGAAGTTCAGTTATGAATAGGTTTCCTTCTGAAATCTAAATATTAATGTTATTTTATTTTGAATTTTAAATAAATTTTACGCATTTATAAAGTTGTTTGTTTCTAGTTTATTTTTTTTTATGTTTTTCTCCTCTTAACGACGACTTCTAAATCATTCCACCAATTTTTTTGTTAGTGCAAATTGTTTAAACTTGCCAAGTTTATGAACTAAAATGTATAATTTTGAATTATAAGCAAGTATTTGGGTAAACGAAACCCGATGTAGAACCGCACCCGAAGTTAAAACGGGTTTAAATGGTTGGATGTATTACTATATCTGAACCGAACCGAACTTTCAGAATATCTATTAGGATCAAATTTCATGCCTACGAATAACCAAAATCTGTTTGAAGCTGAAACGAACCCGATTGGACACTGGAATGCTCATACCTAGTTTCAAATGGATGATTTGGGATGGAAGACTGTGGAGGATTTTTTTTTTTTTTTACGTCAAACGGCTATTCTGTTACTCAAGCTTGAGGTGGACTGGGTAACCAGACCGGAATATAACAACTAATAAAATATAACTTCCTATGGAACGATCTAACAGTCTTAGCTAAAAAATCTGAAAATTGATTGCGCGCTCGTGGAACATGAATGATGTTGAAACCCGGAAAGCAAATCAGCAGCGTCTCTATCCTTTCTAATTCTATCGCAAAGCTAGGCCAGGCACGAGGATCCTTTATCATTGTTATCATCTCCTTGCACTCTGTCCCAAAATTCTGGCAAGTTGAGTGTTGAAGCATGTTCTCCATTACATATCGCAGAGTTTCTACTTCTGAATGCAAAGCTGATTCACGTCGATTGAAATTTCTCGTCCCCAGCAATTGAATGTTCCTAACTGTCGAGGATATTAAAGAGTACATTTCACTGTTATTAATACTATTAGAGAATCTGAATATGGTCGGTACATGTGCTTTTTTTTTTGGAACTCTGTCGGTACATGTGCTTAGTGATAACAAATGCGGAGGGATATTTATGTCAAGGATAATGACTACAACTATGTATCTTATCTTATGGTACGGAAGTATATGATACTGATTGCGTCTAATAGATGAGTAGATGAGTCGCATCCAAGTATCTTATAAGTTATAATTGATAAAATAATTTTGACCAAGATTATGTCAAACCGAAAATGAAGATGCATAAAATTAGCAAATCAGTTTATTTTGTGGATGAGTTAATTAATATTGTATTATTACTTTTTCAACTTTAAAGTGTAACTGTTGAATGTTTATCTTTCAGATAATGTGTCTTAAACCGCATTTGATCTTAATAAAGTTCTAATCGTTTGATACCTTCAGTAAAAAAAAAAAAGTTCTAATCGTTTGCCAAAAAAAACTATAAATTGGTGCCCTATACCAGACAATATGTATCATTTATAGACGAACCCTATTATCAAAAAGCCAGCTCCATTTCCTGATATACTATTTTCACTAGCACAAGTTTAGCTCAGAGCTGCCTTAACATATGGGGGCGGTCAGTTGCGACTGCCCCGAAGCCCATTCCAATTTTATATTTCTGTTTTTTTTATTATTATTAGAGTTAAATTTAAATAGTGATGCAAAATGTAAAATATAAGCTATTTTAATCAAAAATAAATAAATTTGTTAATTTGTTTTAGAAATAATTTTAGTAATAATTAAAGTATTAGAATTCAATAATTGTAGGGTCTAAAAATGTTTTTTTCCCAAACGCTCATGATTATGTTGAGCCAGCCCTCGTTTGGCTTAAGCATTTTAGAGATTTAGGAAGAAAAGTTCTTATTCTTCCTTTCCTTTACACCATGTGCAGAGCAAACTTACTAAGGTGGTGTTATTGAATTAATGAAATCAGTAGAATTTAATGGAATTCAAATTCAAAGTGAAATCCATTGTTATTGGATTGGGTATTTGATATATGGAATTGAAATGCACTAAAATCACCTGTTATTCAATTTTTATTTGATTTTGTTAAAATTCATTTTTCTGAGACTTTCATAGACTTTTGTATCTGAAATAAGAGTAAAACAAATACACCGCTTTGGCTTAATATTTAGAAGGAATTCAACTGTAGAATAATTAGAATACGGGAGATCTATCTCACATTCTCAAACATTGATAGAGAAATTGAAATATAATTGAAGATATAAAGAACACACTAAATAAAAGTGTCTGCAAAAAAATTCTAGGCATTAGAATCCATGTCCAAATAATAATTATCACCATGATGAGAAGTCCAAAATTGTCGTGTTTTGTGTTATGGTAACAATAGATTTGATTTATTTGAGATATGCAAAAACAATTCAAATTTTGAAAAATCTGAAAATAAGAGACAACATCAATAGGTTGAAGATGATTCAAAACAGTTTTTGTTGTATTCGTAAAAAAATTCCACTTCTTAACTGCCAAATAAGTACAACTAAATCCACGTGCATTTTAGTGGAATCATCCAATTCCATAGAAATACACTCAAACTTTTATTAAATGCCTTAATTCTAATTCCATTCAAATTTTGTATTCAATACCAGCTCCTAAAAGAGGCGTCTCGAACAAATTGTCAATTCCATTTATTACGGATTCCTCTGATTAGCAAAAAAAAAAAACTAATAAAACAAGATAGTTGTATTATTTTCCCATACAGTATTATCATCATTACATTACCACTGAGCTCAAATCTGTAAAATACATGTTGATGAACAAATAATTATTAATTTCAAATTCTTTAGAATGAAGTAATTGTTTTGAACCAATAAAATATAATTTCTTTCAAGTAGAGACATCTGACATATCAGACCCAAAGAAAGTCCTTGGCCGAGCTGCGGAAAAAAATAAAATGTAAATATATTTTTTTTTAACAGCAAACTTAGATTAATGGGGAAAATTCAGTACAAGGTAGTAGAAGAGCCACAACAAAAGGCTGATTTTACAAGAGAATCAGCTAAATAAAGAGTTTTGAGCTTTAGGAATGAAAGAAAATAAAGCAAAGTCGAAGCTAGAAGATATGAACTCGATATCTAGGAAAATCCCAAAAAAATTCATTGGATAGGCTTCCAAGTTTATGGCTCTAATAAGCTCTTGTGAGTCGGAAAGTAGCAGATTTGGCTGCACAGAGGGCCTCTCACAGAGCCAAGGTTTCCGCTAGAAAAGGCGAGGACACAAAGGAGCACATTGCCGAGCCCTCGAGGCTCTCGGCAGAAATGATCCATCCTAAGCCCGCCTTCAGAGATGAGTTTGACCATTCTGCGTCCGAGAAGCATCTAGTTGTGTCACATAGTGGGGGAGCTACTGGTTTGTGTTAGAGATAAACTTGAAAGTAGCTTGAAACTCAAGTCATACTAATCCTACTTGTATTAGGATTAGGATAAAAGGTTTTACTATTAAGTTTAGGAGTTTTAAAGATCTCTATATAAGAAGATGTTGAGTTGTGACATGAACTTATAAGTGAGAGAGATTATTGTGAGAACTTAAGTTTTGAGAGATTTTCTTAAGTTAATAAAGAAGTTATTCTATAATCTTGTGAGTTTAGCCAATAATTGGTATCAGAGCAAAATCAGAAATCAAATTCAACAAAGATGGGAGACATCACGACCATACCGACGAGATCAAAAGAAGGGCCATCATCCATAAAGTGTCCAATGTTAACATCAACTAATTATACAGTTTGGACAATGCGCATGAAGGTTCTTCTCAAGGTTCACAAAGTATGGGAAACCGTTGAAAGTGAGACGATCGAGCCTGAAAAAAATGATATGGCCACAGCTCTTCTCTTCCAATCCATTCCAGAAGCGCTTATCCTGCAGGTCGGAGAGTTAGATACCGCGAAGCAGGTTTGGGATGCCATTAAAGCCCGACATATAGGAGCAGACAGAGTCAGAGAAGCTCGTTTACAAACCCTAATGGCAGAATTCGATCGCTTGAAGATGAAGGAAACCGATACAATCGATGACTTCGTTGGCAAGCTATCGGAGATTTCTTCAAAATCTGCATCTTTAGGGGAAAACATTGAGGAAACAAAGCTCGTCAAGAAATTTCTCAAGAGTCTACCTAGAAAGAAATACATACACATCGTGGCGTCCCTCGAACAAGTACTTGATCTTAAGGTAACAAGCTTTGAAGATATCATTGGTAGATTAAAAGCTTATGAGGAGCGGGTTGGAGAGGATGATGAAGATGGTCATGAAGAACAGAGTAAGCTTATGTATGCAAACTCAGAGAATCGAGACTACAATGGAGAGTTTCGAAACAGAGGAAGAGGAGGACGTTCGTATGGAAGAGGACGAGGACGAGGAAGATCCTATCAGGAGTTTGACATATCAAAAATTACATGTTTTAGGTGCGACAAGAAGGGACACTTTGCGTCCAGTTGTCCTGATAGACTTCTGAAGCTTCAAGAGACATACGAAAATAGAAT
>NC_027750.1:63954138-63988718 GCF_000695525.1 Brassica oleracea var. oleracea
GCCAGAGCTCCATTCCCTAGCTCTACCATGTATCGAGCAACTCAGCCGTTGGAACTCATTCATGGTGACTTGTGTGGACCCATCACACCTCCTACCGCAGGAAGGAACCGATATATATTTGTTCTTATCGACGACTACTCAAGGTATATGTGGTCAATTCTGTTAAAAGAAAAGAGTGAGGCTCTAGAAAAGTTCAAAGTATTCAAAACCGTGGTTGAAGGAGAAACAAAAGAGTCTATAAAGACACTTAGAACCGATAGGGGAGGTGAGTTCACATCAAATGAGTTCAAGAGTTTCTGCGAGACAACGGGAATAAACAGACACCTAACTGCTCCATATTCGCCACAACAAAACGGAGTGGTAGAACGTCGAAACCGAACACTGATGGAGATGACAAGGAGCATTCTCAAGCACATGAGTGTACCTAACTATCTGTGGGGAGAGGGAGTCAGACACGCCACCTATATCATCAATCGAGTAGGAACAAAAGTTCTCAAGAACCAGACACCGTATGAAGCTCTAAAGGGTCGTAAGCCTAATATCGAGCATCTCAAAGTATTTGGATGTATCGGTTATGCCAAGGTGGACAGTCCACATCAAAGAAAGCTAGACGACATATCAAGGATAGTCGTTCATTTAGGAACAGAACCAGGAAGCAAAGCATACAGATTGTTTGATCCAATGACTCGGAAGGTAGTGGTAAGTAGAAACGTTGTGTTCGATGAGCAAAAGAGCTGGAACTGGAATGTCTCTACAAGCGATGAGACTCTTGCACCCGGATCATTCAAGCTCTCTTTCGGAGACTTTGGGAACAATGGCATACGAGAAGATGGAGGGAATGTAGATGAGAGTGTCAAAGAAACTAAAGAAGAAGATCAAACTCAAATATCAACATCAATCGACAATCACGATAACGAAACAGAGTCCGAAACAGAACAAGAAGCAGAGCCGGTACTGCGAAGATCAACTAGGGTCAGTAAGGCTCCTGCTTACCTAGAAGACTATGTATATTTATCTGAAGTCGAGGGAGAACGACTGTTACTTATGTTGAATGAGGAACCATTCAACTATGATGAGGCATGTGAAGAAGAGATATGGAGGAATGCTTGCGACGATGAGATACTGTCTATAGTGAAGAATAAGACATGGGAACTGGTAGACCTGCCTCCCGGAGCTAAAGCCATAGGTCTAAAGTGGATCTTCAAGGTAAAAAGAAACTCTGATGGAACCATAAACAAACATAAGTCGAGATTAGTAGCTAAGGGTTACATTCAAAGACACGGTGTAGACTATGAAGAAGTCTTCTCCCCTGTGGCGCGAATAGAGACTGTACGTCTCATCATAGCACTAGCAGCTTCAAGAGGATGGCAAGTGCATCACCTGGATGTTAAGACAGCCTTTCTCAACAGTGATCTAAAAGAAAACGTCTACGTATGTCAACCTGAGGGTTATGTAGTCAAAGGAAGAGAAGAGAAGGTTTATAAGCTTAAAAAGGCGTTGTATGGCTTGAAACAAGCCCCGAGGGCATGGAATGAGAAGCTCAATAAAACCTTAGAGGATCTGAGGTTTGTCAAGTGCACAAAGGAAGCATCCTTGTACCGGTTGATGTGTGATGGAGGCGTTTTACTTGTGGCAGTATATGTTGATGATTTGTTGATCACAGGGTCTAAGACATAGATGATAGATGAGTTCAAAAGCAATATGTCAAACAAATTCGAGATGAGTGATCTTGGTCTCTTAACCTATTACCTCGGTATTGAAGTGGTTCAAAGCAATGAAGGAATATCGATCAAACAAGAGAGCTATGCAAAGAAAGTTCTTGAGGAAACAAGCATGATTGACTGCAATGCAACACAGTTTCCTATGGATGCTGGTCTAAAGCTTTCAAAGGCGGAGCAGGAGGCAAGTGTGGATGAGAAGGATTACCGCAGGGTCATAGGGTGCTTGCGTTACTTGCTACATACTCGACCGGACCTATCTTATTCGGTTGGAGTATTAAGTAGGTATATGCATGACCCTAAAACCTCGCATTGGACGGCTTTGAAACAAGTCCTAAGGTATGTAAAGGGCACACTCGCGTATGGTCTCAACTTCTTACGGTCAAGCAAAGAAGGATGGACGTTAACAGGGTATAGTGACAGTAGTCACAATGTTGAGGTTTATGATGGACGAAGTACCACATGCCATATGTTCTACCTGAATGAGTGTCCTATCACTTGGTGCTCTCAGAAGCAAGAAACTGTTGCTCTCTTTTCATGTGAAGCCGAATTCATGGCAGCTACTGAGGCGGCAAAACAAGCAATTTGGCTACAGGAATTACTTGCTGAAGTAACTGAAGAACCGTGTGAGAAAGTGGTGGTTAAGATAGATAACAAATCTGCAATAGCGCTTACAAAGAATCCGGTGTTCCATGGACGGAGCAAGCATATTCATAAACGTTATCATTTCATCAGAGAGTGCATAGACAATGGTCTAGTGGACGTAGATCATATTGCAGGAAGCCTTCAAAAGGCTGACATTCTCACTAAAGCCTTAGGAAGATTGAAATTCAAGGAAATGCGAGAGCTGGTTGGAGTTCAAGATTTGAAAGATGGTGATTTCAAGTTTAAGGGGGAAAATGTTAGAGATAAACATGAAAGTAGCTTGAAACTCAGGTCATACTAATCCTACTTGTATTAGGATTAGGATAAAAGGTTTTACTATTAAGTTTAGGAGTTTTAAAGATCTCTCTATAAGAAGATGTTGAGTTGTGACATGAACTTATAAGTGAGAGAGATTATTGTGAGAACTTAAGTTTTGAGAGATTGTCTTAAGTTAATAAAGAAGTTATTCTATAATCTTGTGAGTTTAGCCAATAGTTTGTGCTGTTGGTTCATGATGGGGACATGGCATAGTTCTTTCTGTGCTAATTTCCACTCTCTAGCTCCACCCACAGCATTAGTCACAACCTATGAAACACGGGGACGGCAGTTTGGGTCACGTACCCGTACCGGAAGCGTTTCCGGGACGGAAACACCATAGAAACAGCACGGGGACACTTTGGGGACGTGGTAGTTCATTTATGGAATATTTGAAATGAATTTTCTTCAATATTATTGTATCTTAAGCTAATTAATTTACCTTTTTCCAAAAAATAAAAGGAAGTAAAATTTTAACTGTATTTTTAACTTTCAATCTTGTTTCTAAGTTTATGAACTTTTATTAGATGAACCAAATTTTGATTAAAAAAATGTTTAATTATTGTTTTTATTATTATTATTCAAAATAATGTATTGAATTATTTTTATGTTAAGATTTTGGTGTAATCTTTTCTTATTTTGTCCATTATGGATAGCATATATATATTTTTAACATATATATATTTGCCGTACCCGTACCCATAATTTTTTAGTTTTGCCGTTTCCCGGCCCCGCTTCCGTAACCGTATTTGTCCTCGTATCCGTCCCGGTGCAACATAGGTCACAACAGTGCTAGCTGGAGTCGTCCTATTTTCAAAGACTAGGCAGTTTCTAGCAATCAAATATTCCAGCATATCCATGAGAAGATATCAGATGTGATACCAGTTAGAAATATCCATGAGAAGAGATCAAATATTTTTATATTGGTAAAATATCAGTTAGAAAAATGATTGGTAAATAATTTGGAGTAAACCAGAATATATAAATTATTATGGACCTAATATAATTAGAGTAAATATTTTTTATAAGTGTTTTGTTTTTTTCCACCAAAATCTTTTTAACTACATAAAGATGTGGAAATATTAATGCTAGGTATGGTGGGTTGTTGTAAAAAAAAAAGTATGGTGGGTTGTTGTTAAAGGATAGTGGGTTTATAAATTTTTCTTTTGTTATTTCAGCACTTAACACAAAAATATTTGCTAATCAGACCCGCTGTCTAAACATACCCACACAAAAATGTATAATAAATCTCAACATGTGAATTTTCAACCAAAAGACAAATGACAAGACTTTTAAAGATTCATAGGCATATTTCGGTGAGAGCATTAATTAATAAAAGCAAAAGAAAAAAGTTATCAAAAAGTTAATATGAAATGTTATGGTCAGAAAGTAAGGTCAAAAAGTTAATATGAAGCTTATTTGGAGGATGCTCTCTGGGAAATCACTTTGGGGGAAATGGATCAAAATGTATCTATTAAAAAAGAAGAGTTTCTGGGAAGTAAAAGCTAATACTCAAGTGGGTTCTTGGATGAAGAAAGATGTTGAAACTCAGGGGGTTAGCGAAGTCTTTCTATAAAATGGAGATTGGGAATGGTCGTGACATTTCATTTTGGTACGAAAACTGGTCTGATAAGGGTGTGATCTTTGACCTTTTGGATGAAATTGGTTTTATTGATTTGGGAATAAGAAAAGAAGCTACGTTAGAAGTTGTACTGAGCATTAGATGAAGAAGGATGCATCGTTCTGAGGTACTAAAGGATTTGGAGGTTCTGTTAAACTCAGTAAGAAGTAAGATTCGAAGTGAAGTAACGGATGTTAATGTATGGAGAAGGAAGTCGGGATTTAAAGCAAACTTCTCAACAAATAAAACCTGGATGACAATAAGAGAGACCAATGTTCAATACTCTTGGACTCGGGGGACTTGGTTCTCCATGGCTACTCCAAAATTTGCTTTTGTGGCCTGGTTAGCAATGCTGGACAGGCTATCTACCATGGATAGAGTATCGAAATGGAGTCATGGAGTTGACACTACTTGTGTGATGTGCAAGATTGAAGCAGAGACTCGGGATCATTTATTTTTTAAATGTTCATACACTTCGCAGCTATGGGAACACCTTACCAGTGGTATACTAAGAAGCTCTTACTCAAATGACTGGTCCTCTACTGTGTTGCTGATAACTAATGAGGTGTTGGATAAGAAGAGTTTGTTCTGTGTTCTGTGTTCTGTGTATGGTAAGCGTTTCAATCTGCTGTCTATGCAATATGGAGAGAAAGAAATAGGATCAGACATGGAGAAAGGCCGATAGTCATGTCTATTCTAAAGAAGCTTACTAATAAGGAAATAAGAAACGAGCTCAGTCTGAAAGTGCATGGAAGGTGCTCTCTAATATTGGTTTCAAACAAGAATCTAGAAGTTGTGGAAATGGTTTCTTTACAATTTTGAGATTATGGTAAAACAACTCAGGTTCACAAGGCTTTTCGATGAATAAAATTTAAAATTCATTAAAAAATAAAAAATAAATGATGCAGTAATCAGTGGCTATGTCAAGTTGGTAAAACTGCCTCCTTCCTGATCTAAGATTTGTGTTGCATTATGTGATCAAAGCCAGGAGCTACTGTAATAACAAACTAGACAAGAAACTGAGATTTGGTCTTCTTGACAATAAATCAATCAGCTTCGAAGCTAGGAAAGCCCAATTATGGGTCTATTTTAGTTGATTACGGCGCTCAAGTTCTTTATTTGATCTTCCGTTTCAATCTGAAACATTGGGGTTTTACAGACCGAACAAGAAACAGCTTTACCAGCTTACAAAACACGTAAACTACAAAACACGTAACACAAACCGGTTCAAGAAACCGCGATTTGAACCGTCTTAGACTTCGGTGGCTGCGGCGGCACTTTCCCAACGGTGACTGTCAAAACTCCATCTTGATACTTAGCCGCCACAGCCTCCACGTCAGCGTCTTCAGGCAACCGAAACTTCTTCACGAGATTCTGAGGAAGTCTCCTCTCGAGCCTTATGTACTTGCATCCTTCTTCGCTCTCGTCATGATCCTCTCTCTTCCTCTTCCCGTTACTCTTCATCACCAGCGTCCTCTCTTCCTCTACAGTCACCTATTCAAAAAAATCACACGAAAACCAATTAGCTTCCGTTCATATAGATTACACAGGTCTATCGGTTATAATACAATATTAGAGAAGATACTCAATCTCTCAATTTTTGATTTAAATAAACTGTTACAATGATCACTCTTCTTATACTTTTTTTTTTTTTGTAACAAATTAATAAACCAATAACAGAATATTAAACCGGTCGGTTCAGCATATTAAACCGTACTCTGTTTTACAATACCTGGATGTCGGATTTGGAGATTCCGGGGATGTCGACGTAGAAGATGTACTCTTTGGGAGATTCAAGAATGTCAATTGGGATGTTGTTGTTGCTTCCTCCTCGATTCTCGTTACCTTCACCGGAGCGGGAAGTCGGGAAGATCAGCTTCTCGATGGTCTCCGGCAAACCGAACAAGTGGTTGATCGCGACAGCACTCATTTCTCGGACTTCGGCTTGAATCTTCTTGTGATTGTTGGCTTCTGCTTCGTTTTGAATTAGAGTGACCATGCTTAGCTCCAAACTTATAAAGAGAGATGAACCAATAAGCTGGAAAGTTCCAGATGGATAAATCTAGAATGTGCGAGTGGTTACGCGTGTCAATAAGATGCTTCAACCTCACCAGTCCCGTTTTCTTGGGCTGTAAAGGTTATGAGGCTATAGCCCATCGGATCCGAATTTCTATCTGTTCATTTTTTGGCGAGCATTTTACTTTTTATATATACAAATTAGTCAATTTCACCTCACTGTTATTTTAGTGGAGTCTTGAGAGAGACTTCGGACAACGTACCTAATAACTAAAGAATAGCTACATCATCACTTACGTATGAATCATATAAATAAACACTAAAGAATAGTTGATCAAGCCGTTTTAACGGTTAACTTTTAGTATATATATGAAATGGTTTATTCAAAAAATAAATAAAGTTTTAAATGGATAACATTGAAAAGTTAGAGATTAAAATTGCTTAAATGAAAGTTATGTTTTTTTCATTTTGAAAGATCTAAATTTTAAACGAATTTCTCCGTTTAGACCGAAAAAATCTTATTGTGTTTTACTTAGTTATCTTGAAGAAAACCACTTAATTTAGTTAAGTGCATTTTCCTTCTTTGTTTTTGCTTCGTTTTTAAAATAAAATTAAGAAAACATTTATAATAACGATGAATAGAATTAAAAAAAAATAAGAAACTGGTTTCATTTGTATTATCTACTACTAATGTTATAGCTGCAAAACCAAAAGTTAAAATCACTTCAAAATCTTAATTTAAAGACTTTTACTGATATATGTCTTTATTGTTTCGTCTCGATAACATGTGCATTGCTAATTAGATGACTATATTTAGCTATACTGATTACATGAATGGATTTTTATTTTAATTATGTTTATGTATTTTTTGGCTTAAAATGTTTATGTATTTTTACTAATTTATTGACAAAAAGTAATATCAATATTTTGGATAGATAGAAAACGAAATGCTGATTATAAAAAAAATACAAATTATTAGATCCAACCTAGCTATATGATCGTTTATGGTCAAATCCGGTTCAATAATTGAGGCAGTCCGGTTCAATGGGTTAAAGACATCACATAAAAGTTAACTTACCACTGCTGATCATGCGAATATTCACGTCTCAATTATTTGTTTTCTTTTTGTTATTAAAGGAAAGAATAATGGGCCTTTTCGTCAATTAACAAAAAAACCAATCGGGTCAATAACGGAGAATAATCATCCGGTGACCTTATCTCTTCGCCGGTGAGAAAATCTCAGATCTACAAAATATTCCAATTTCACATCTTTCACCTTCTCCGATCTAAGTTATGGAGGAAGAAGACGAGACTCAGCCATCTCCAGCTCCTTCCTCTCCCCCAGTTTTACCCACAAGCAACGTCACGGTGGCTTCAGCGACGAAACCGCCTCCCTCCCCACCGTCTCCGTCTAGAAACGCGTTGGCTTTAGTCGTCCACACTCCCTCCGTCACCGTGAACAAAAACGGACGAAGCGGCGGCGGAGGAGGAGGAGGAAGAGACGACTGTTGGAGCGAGGAAGCGACGAGAGTTCTAATCGACGCGTGGGGGGAACGGTTCGCCGAGCCGGGGAAAGGAACTCTGAAGCAGCAACAGTGGCACGAAGTAGCTGAGATCGTGAACGGGAGCGGTCAGTGCAAGTACACCAAAACGGATGTTCAGTGTAAGAACAGGATCGATACTGTGAAGAAGAAGTATAAGCAAGAGAAGGCCAAGATCGCTTCTGGTGATGGGCCGCTCCGTCACCGTGAACAAAAACGGACGAAGCGGCGGCGGAGGAGGAGGAGGAAGAGACGACTGTTGGAGCGAGGAAGCGACGAGAGTTCTAATCGACGCGTGGGGGGAACGGTTCGCCGAGCCGGGGAAAGGAACTCTGAAGCAGCAACAGTGGCACGAAGTAGCTGAGATCGTGAACGGGAGCGGTCAGTGCAAGTACACCAAAACGGATGTTCAGTGTAAGAACAGGATCGATACTGTGAAGAAGAAGTATAAGCAAGAGAAGGCCAAGAATGGGCCTAGCAAATGGGCCTTCTTCAAAAAGCTCGAGTCTTTGATCGGTGGTGGTGGGAAGGCTCAGGTGGTGGGAGCAAGTAGCTCGGGTCCAATGCGGTGGCATTTTAGGAAACGAAGTGCTTCCGAGACTGAGTCTGAGTCTGAGCCTGAGCACTCAGCTGAGAGTCTCCCTCCGTTACAACCGTTGCCGAAGCGGTTGAAGATGGGTGAGTCAGGAGTTGGAGAAGTGGCGAAGGCGATTCTTGGGTTTACTGAGGCGTATGAGAAGGCGGAGACTGGGAAGATTAAGCTGATGTTGGAGTTGGAGAAGGAGAGGATGAAGTTTTTTAAAGAGATGGAGTTGCAGAGGATGCAGTTTTTGAGAACTCAGATGGAGATAACACAGAAGAATCAAGAGGAAGAGAGGAGCAAGCCAAGGATCAATGATGATGATGATGTCAAGAATAATGGCGATGTAAGTAGCTGACAACTTCAAACAAATTATGATATTGATATGATTTAAAAGACGTCTCTAGATTGCTGGATTAGGATTTAACGTTATTGTTGTTGTTGTGCCTTGTGGGTTATGTAAATGTAGAAGCTTATTATGGGTTTAGAGAACTGTGATCATCATCTATCATGTTGTTGTTATGTTATCTTGTCTTAAACATGGGCAAATTAAAGAATCAAACTTTTCCTAGTATAAACCTGAAATCTCCAGCTTGTGATTATAAGTTAAGACAGTAGGATATTCCCACATGGGTCATGTCTTAACAGTCAGAGATTAAAGAAACCTTTGGAAGAAACTGTTGATTAGTCAGCATCTTTATCCATAATTAAAATCTCCTTAAATCTAATAATTAACCTCATATTGCTTTTCTCTGTCCCTTACCTCTCTTTCCCTCACAGAAGAAAAGGAAGATACGAGGCAATAAATGAGTTTTTAAAGGAAGATAGTTTGTTTGACAAAAAAAAAAGGAAGATAGTTTTAGTATAATGCGATTATCTCTCTGTCAGACATGAATCACAAGCTTTGCAAGGACCTTAATTATTTACTTTGCTGCATGATAAGAGTAACGGAATTAAAAATTCAATTTATTTAACCAATTATAATTTTAAGTACATGCTTCAAACTGGAAAACCTTTATAGCTACTGTAAGCGACAAAATACTTTGATTAAGTATACTATTACAGAACCACAATACAATACTACTCTCTCATTTGGAACCCAAACAAACATCCTTTTTATTACATGTCATTTTATTGCTTGGCTTGCAATCCACGTACACACATAGGTTACAAACTAAGCATACGAATCAACGACTTCAAATAAGATGAGACACATACATAAGACTCTGAACAAGGTCTAGAAAAAAGCAAGAAAGTGATGAAATTAAGTAGAAAAAAAAAAGAAGAAAAAAGCATCTCAGATCCAAGAGACCAGAGTGAGTTTATTACTGATAGTACATGAGCTGCTGATGCGCCGCAGCTACATTCTGAAAACCACCATCGTACAGAGCTGCATTTGCTCCAGCTGCATTTACATGCCTTAGAGAATGCTGAGCCTGAGGATGCATCTTGGCTAGAGCTAGTTGCCTCTCATAGGCTAAGAGGTCCATTGGGGACAGACCAGGGACTGGCACCGGCGCTGGTGGGGGAAGTGGGTTTGAGGGTGTTCCTGTTGGAGTTGGTTTGTTTCCCCATGAGCACTGCAAATTTTATCACAGAGTTGGGTTTAGGACCTAAGTAAGGTCAGTTCTAAGTAAATCATAACTGAAGTTAGTACCTTTATGGGTCTGCTAAAGAGGAAAGGCTGAGAGTTGCCCATTTGAATTGCAAGAGCAGCCTCGTCGTGAGTGTTATATCTCACAAAACCAAAGCCCTTGTCTCGCTGGACACGAACCTCTTCAATGACTCCAGCACCAAGTGTATGGAACATGCGGTGTAGATCAAGCTGAGTTACCTGCAACATTGATCAACTGTCACGACATGCCAAAAAGACCACCAAGAGCTGTCTCTCTGTGTCTGATATAGAGAAACTCCGAAAGGGTTTGAGAACTTACTTCTGGAGCGAGGTTTCCTACATAGACAGTGGTATACTGAGGATTGTTTTCAGGAGCTTCTTCGTTTGAGATTGAGATCTCTCTACCGTCCTCTGAGCCGTTTGTAAGTTCAACGACACTTTTTCCATCAGAGCTATGTTTGTCCTCGCCAAAAGTAGCACCTTTTGTCGCCCAGTTGCATCTGATTTGTCTGCTACTTATCCATTTACCTGAGATGAGGTAACAGAAACATAGATTACACTGCTGACAAAACTATATTAAGATAGAAAGAACTTAATTCTAGACACAGAACACCACAAAAGCTAAGCTTCTCTAGCCAATGCTAACATTACACTTAAATGCATCCTTACAAAAGTGAACATTTAAAGCTCTAAACCCAAAAGGTGTTACCATTCATCTCATTTATGGCAGTTTGAGCATCCTGCAGATTACATGTAACAATTAAAAATCAATATAAAATCATGAACGGAGATAAAACAAACGGTCAAAAAACCTGCTGATTGCGGAAAGAAACAAACCCAAAGCCTCTTGAGCGTCCAGTTTTCTGATCCCACATCACTCTTGCATCCCTACATACGAATAACAGATCTTAGTTCCAAACAAACAAGCTTAAATCAATCAGTAACAGCAGCTGATATAAGCACCGGAACTTACGAACAAGTGTTGAAGGCAGAAAAGCTCTCAAACAGTGCTGCATCAGTAACCTCTGGACTGAGATCTCCAACAAAAATGTTGAAATGACCTGCATTCCATGGAAACAAACTCATTCAGCAACAAGCAAACAAAATGCGAATCTTTGTGTAATCACTCTGTCCTAATAAGAACTTACTTGATGTGTCTTCCCTTTGACCAGTGGCATACGCCCAATTAACTTTGATAGGCTGTCCAAACCTGTTAAAATCCATGATTATAAACCTAATAGAACGAATCAACAGATTAAACAAGAGGAAACAAGAAGTATGAATGACATATCCTTACAGATGCCTTCCGTTAAGAGACATGATAGCCAAACCAGCAGATCTCCGATCAAAGTAGTGGACAAACCCATATGATGACTGTGAAGCGTAAAACACAAATATTTGAAAAGTTAGCACAAAATGGAAGCAAAGGAGAAAGAAGGTGTGGTCTTACGATACTCCTTACCTTATCCTTTCTGATGAGCTTACAGCTTTCAACAGGGCCGGTGCTAGCAAAAATCTCTTGAAGAAGAACCTCAGTGACCTGCGTATGGATGTTGCCAGCATACCTGCACACCCCACCGAGACTCAGCCTTTTACAAAACCATCTTTGAAACTAAAAATGTTTTGTTCAAACAATACTCACACACTACGACAAGTGCTGGGATCAAAACCAGGAGGAAGGTTTCCACTTGGCAGAGGCTCCATCTGAAGAAGAAAAAAAAATGCAGAAAGCATAAACCAATACTGTCTACGGTAATTGCAAAATCACTACTTTTCTATGCGAAAATCTACATTACCAAATTAATTTAAGACCCAGAAGAATTAAATTGAAAATACACAAAGAAATTAAGAATAACTAACACGAAACCCTAACTCGCAATAGAAAGCTCGAAACTTTTCATGTTCTAGAGAGAGAGATTCAAAAGTAACTCAGTGATACCCATTGATTCGGAGTTTTCAGAACAAACCCTAATTTAGAATCAAAACCGACTCACAAACCTGAGGAGGAGGAGGAGGAGCCATAAGACTAGGATGATAGAGAGAGTGATGCTGCTGTTGCATCATCGCTTGCTGCATCATTGCTTGTTGTTGTTGCTGTTTCAGCCTCTGGTTCTGCATCTTTTTTCCCCTCACAGTTTATCTGTTTTGTTTCCCGAGAAAAGACCTCTCTTTTCCCTTAGCTCAGGGTCGAAATCAACTAAAAGAAATGGAAAAAAAAAAAAAAAAAAAGTAAAAATAAGAGAGGAAAGAGAAAAACAAAATTGCACGCTCTGTGAAAGGGCCGTACGAAACTAGTGACCATATATAGAAGAAGAAGGACGATTTCTCTGAGACAGAGAGAGTATATACTAGTCTCACGCAGCTGTTACTGTTCGATTCCGTCACTGACCAATCACTCTAAGCTTAATGTTTCTTTCCAGCCCAGCCCAAGGCCCAGAGTGCGTACACAAGTGCAATATAGTTGCACAGAGACAATTAACTGATGTCACAGCGCAGTAAATCTTGGTTTCCGTGATAGACCAATAACTAATAGGAGTGACGGTCCAGCCCAACTCCCAAACTTGCTAAATTTTGCATTAGACAAGCACAGTCGATTTATAATTCACTTACCGCGTCTCGCACGGAATTAACATTATAAATATAAATTATTTTATGTATTAAATATTTTTACATATTATGAAATAATTAATATATATTAAATAATTAAAATTCAGTAACTATTAAATATATAATTAAATTGGTGCGAAAATATAAATTAATTTTATTAATCCAAAAAATATTTTTTTTTATATTTGATAGGATATGTAACTAAATTTAAATGATACTAACATAGATAATATATTTTAGTATGTTTTTAATATTAATATCTATTAAATGATGATTTCTACTCATATAATTTTTTCGATCATTTATATCTTTTATAGAAAAAAATTTAAATTACTGATAACAAAATTTTCATTGTGGGATTAATAGTTTTAGTAATTTATAATTAAAAAAATAAGTTGTCAATGATCGTTCAAAATTTTTATCAAAAAATTGTTCAAAGTATATTTTGAAACTAAAATATTGTATTTTATATGGTTTATAGTTTAATTTAAAATAATATATATTAATCTATCATAAAATTTGAATGTGAGACTCTTAACAGTTTTAGTAATTTATAGCCTTTTATAAAAATTCAAAATATAACATATACATAAATATCTTATTTTTATTATATGGTTATTGTGGTTGTTTAATTTATTTAATATTTTAAAATTAAACAAATATGATAGAAGATACACTATTTTTTTATCAAATCTTTATTATTCAAAATCATTAATTGCTATATATATTTTCGCCACATTAGGTAATTCCGTAAATTTTATTTAAGGAAATAATAAAGTACATTAATGATGAAATTATTGTTAGTTTAATAAAAAGCTTATTATATAATTAGATGGACCAACATATTTCTTTAATATTCTAAGAATCATCTTACTGATGACATGTGGCTACAAAAAGAAGTTGTAATGTTTCTCAAATAATATATAGGGGATGTATAATTTTGCTTTAATAACAAGATCGTTACTCGTTAAAAAGTTTATCTCAGACCAATTTTGAACTAAAAATTTTATATGTAAAAAAACTTGACAAGTATCACACCAGTCTGTACTTTATTTAGTTTTTTTTACTTTTGGTTATGACTGAATTTATTTTTTTTTTTCTTTTCATAATGATTAAATTGCATGGGTGATTACTTATTTATTTAAAGGTAATTCTTTCAAATAGTCATTTTAAGTTTTTGTCACAAAAATATCATTAAAAAAAAATGACCAATATAGCTTTTTTATTTTAAAATTTTTAATATTTATGTTTTAGTTTTTAAAATTTGAAACTTTATCCCCAAAATTTTACCGCTTAACTCTAAACCTAAGTAGTTAATCATTTAAAAAAATTATTTTTGTTATTTTTTTTATTAAAAATTATTTTCGTGATAAATACTTAAATAATAGCTAACAAAAAAAAATAGCTATGTCAGAGAATTTATTATTACATCTTCTTACACAACCATCAAGTGTTCCTTCCTTAGAGGGAGCAAGAGGCAAGTTGAAGAAGATTAACAACAGACCGGTAAGAGGTTTGATCTTTGGGCCAACGAAGGGGGAAATAAACCTATCAGAGTCGGGGAAAAGACTGAGAGTAGAAAACAACAATGTAGGGAGACAAGGTGGAGCATTCAGAGATAACATGGAGAAAGCTAAGGCTGTGCCTAAGACCCCTCAGCTGTGTGATGAGGAATTGGAGAATCCAAGGGATGGTAGTATCAGCGAAGCAGAACAGCGAACATCTGGTACACAGACGAACCTACAGGAAGATGGGAGAGTGTTATCTCTCGCATAACAGGGTGCCCCGGGAATTCAATCAGATACTATTATATTTATGATGATGAATTGCTTATTCTGGAATTGCCGGGGGGCAAATAAACCCAATTTCAGACGGTCTATTCGGTATATTTTGAAGAAGTTTAAAACTGATTTTCTTGCTTTATTTGAGACTCATGCGGGCGGGGATAAAGCAATGAAAATATGTCAAAGTTTGGGATTTGAGAACTCTTTTCGAGTGGATGCCATTGGTCAGAGAGGAGGTATTTGGGTTTTATGGAGGGATCAGGTCGGGGTTATCACGGTTGTGGAATCTTCTGATCAGTTTGTTCACGTGAAGGTGGTGGTTGGTATGGACATCATACATCTCGTCGCTGTCTATGCGGCCCCTACGGCTAGCCGCAGGAGTGGTCTTTGGGGGCAGTTAAAACGAGTACTGGAAAATATAGATGAACCGGTTATGTTGGGTGGCGAATTCAATACTATTGTGAGGTTGGATGAGATTAGCGAAACATAAAATGGTCCAAAATAAAGGTTACATTAATATATAACTAAAAATGAAAATATAAAAAACCGAGCTTGGAGAAGCGAACCATCACTCTTTCATTAGCCGTGCACAATGAATACCACCGGCCTCGTAGAAGAACTTATAGTACTCTTACACACGAACTTTATATAATCAGTCGGGGGCACGTGACCCCGTACCCACCAACGTGGGTCCGCCCATGCTCTCACTTTTGAAAACCAAAGTGAAAATAGTATCCTTCCAAGAAAATAATGTTAAAAATAATCCAAAAAAAGCTTTTTTTCTTTTTAAATTTTTGAAAACCAATAATAACATTTTTTTATTATTTGAAAATAATTAATCAAATGGTAGTTGTTTAGAAAAGTTTAATTTTCTTGACAACTACCATTTGAGTAATTATTTTCAAATAATAAAAAAAATGTTATTATTGGTTTTCAAAAATTTAAAAAGAAAAAAAAAAGCTTTTCTTTTTATTATTTTTAGTAGTCAGGGGCGGACCCACGTTGGTGGGTACGGGGTCACGTGCCCCCGACTGATTATATAAAGTTCGTGTGTATGATTACTATAAGTTCTTCTACTAGACCAGTGGTATTCATTGTGCACAGCCAATGAAAGAGTGACGGGTTCGCTTCTCCAAGCTCGATTTTTTTATTTCTCCATTTTTAGTTATATATTAATATAACATTTATTTTGGACCATTTTATGTTTCGCTAATCGCTAGACTATGGCTAGCCTATGGTATTAAAAACACCATTTATACGTAACCTGTTTTTTCTATGCATCTTATAAAACATTTTTTTTTCTCTTGTCTTTGAAACTATTTCAAAACTTTATTTAATTTTATACTAGTGTGTATTAGATTTTTTATAAACAATCTAAGTAGTTTCTTATGGACAAAAAGGATGATTGACAAAAATATAATATAATATTTTAAAATAAATTTTGATTATTATGTGACTATTATATATCATTATATTTAAAATTTAACATAAATTTAATATTTAAATTATATACTACATTTATAATAATGTGCCTCCGACTAAAAAGTTTTCTAGATCCGCCACTGGTCCCACCCGTCTCCCAATAATGGCTTCGAACCTATTTTTTTGGAATGTCCACAAAGAGCAGGACAAGCATCACCCTTTTCCAAACTGGCTATCTTCTAATAAGCCAGTACTGGGTGCTATTTTGGAGTCTTATATAAAAGAACCAAATATATATACTATTATGCAGCATATAGTCTTATTCGCCTAACAGATTATATGATATGTTATTGTCCAACTTCATATTTGATCTTCTTCTGATATGATTTGTATGCAGTTTCAGGCTGAACTTTCTTTTCACAAACCAAATCTTCAATACCGATGTTTCCAAATCTAATTCCAAAAATAGATACTTTGGTACCAATTAGTCTGTACCAAAATCCTTTTAAGATATTGTAGCTTTCTAATCTTTCCAACTTGACACAAACTACTAAGTGTATGGTTCAGATAAATGCTTAAATAATATATAAATTAAATATTTATACGAAATTTATAGATATATTTATATGTATATAATATTAAAATTAAAATATAATATTATAAAACGAATGTTATGTATAAATAATAATAAATCAAATATAATTATTAGTAAAATTAAAAAATAAAACTTTTTAAAAATACGGATCTGGATCTGGATCCGGATTTCCAGATTTAAAAATCAAGATATACGGATCTGGATTCGGTTTTAATAGATCCAAAATTTTACTATTCGGATCTTGATTCTGACACTCCATATATTCTATTCTCAGTGCGGATCTAGGATAACCAGTCGGTATAGAGCGTGGAGTAAAAGGTTACATAATAAACAAATCCCAACGAGTAACACGCCACACTCGAGCAAATGTACGCTATGTCGGAACGGTAATGAGACTATTCTTCATGCCCTTCGAGACTGTCAGGCAGCTGCTGGAATATGGAGGAGACTTATGGCACCAAGCAGATATCAAAGGTTCTGTAACCAGCCACTTCTAGAATGGTTATATGAAAATTTAGCGCAAGACTCAACGGCTGGTGGAGATAAATGGCCAACGCTTTTCGCCCTTACTGTGTGGTGGTGCTGGAAGTGGAGATGTGGGTATGTGTTCGGTGAAACAGGGAAGTGTAGAGACAGAGTGCAGTTTGTTAAGGATAAGACTCAGGAGGTGATAAAAGCGAATAACAATCAGAGGCACAAACAGGTGATTGGGGCGCGAATGGAGAGACAAATCACATGGACACGACCAATGTCGGGATGGTGCAAACTGAACACGGACGGAGCTTCTAAAGGGAACCCGGGGCTGGCGGCAGCAGGTGGGGTGATAAGAGATGAAAATGGAAGGTGGAAAGGGGGCTTTGCTATTAACATTGGCATTTGTTCCGCCCCTTTAGCAGAGTTGTGGGGTGTTTATTATGGACTGTGCATAGCATGGGACAATGGTATTCGACGGCTCGAAGTGGAGGTGGATTCGGAGAGTGTGGTGGGTTTTCTAAAGACAGGGATACATGATACTCATCCCTTGTCGTTCCTAGTACGCTTGTGCTATGGCTTCATATCAAGAGACTGGATAGTCAAAATATCTCATGTGTATAGGGAGGCTAATCGTCTAGCCGATGGATTGGCAAACTATGCGTTTTCTCTACCTTATGGTTTACATTTCTTTGAGTTGGTTCCGGAGCATGTTACTTCTATGCTATCGGAGGACTTCCATGAGATAGCTAGAACTCGGAAATGTTGCATGTAGTTGTCTTTGAAGTTTTTGCTTAATAAAAAGTAGGGGGCTTTTGTCCCTTGCATCCTACCAAAAAAAAAAAGTGTTCCTTCCTTAGTGTCGGCAGGGTTCTTTTAACGTTATTCTACAAAATCAATAAACAAATACAAATCACACAACCCACGAGCAGACCGTTGAAAATTCTGTTGACTATTTCCCTACAAGAAATACGATGCCGTTTAAATGACTTTCCAATTATGCTCCTGATTCGTTTGTCCATTTCCGATCGTTTTTTATTCGTTTGACGAGGATACGAATCGGATACGGCATCGTTTAACTCATTTTACATGTTTACCCCTGAGTTTACTAACCTAGAACCTTCTTCATCTTCGCGACCACGGTCATCTGGTCAGGCTCAGCTTTTCCCCTTTTCGTCTTCTTGAACCACCTCCGTACGCTCGTTGATCTCCTCCGCTAGATCCGCTTGTGACCACCTTCTTCTCCAAAATCAAACTTACTGAATCGCCGACGGTTCCGTCTCTTACTCCAGCTTCTCCGTGTTAATCGCCGGCACCGCCGTCGAATTCAATCACCGTCTGAGCGGCGACGGTCTTCAGATCGCGAAGCTCTTGGCTCTTTGACTTCGTTTTGATTGGACCATGGAATCACCGGATATTCGCGGCGGCGACGGTTCCGATTTCGCGACGCTCGAGACGGCGGAGAAGATAATACTCCGGTGGGACTCGACGACCTCCGAGGAAGCGAAAGAGAATCTCATCTTCCAAAGCGATCGCGAGGAAGTGGATCGCTACTTGCAAGCAGTCGACGAAGTCC
Organism: Brassica oleracea var. oleracea; assembly: GCF_000695525.1. Taxonomy (NCBI): domain Eukaryota; kingdom Viridiplantae; phylum Streptophyta; class Magnoliopsida; order Brassicales; family Brassicaceae; genus Brassica; species Brassica oleracea. The sequence continues at coordinate 63,972,645 of NC_027750.1, forward strand.
AGCGCCTCGTCTCCTCCGTCTCCATCTCCGATAGCCGCCACGAAGTCAAAGCTAGGTCAACGATACAAATCGCCATGGCCAGGCTCGAGGACGAGCTCAGAAACATCCTCCTCTCGCAGACCTCCACTTTCGAGCCCGACTCTCTCCTCCTCGATTCCTCAGCTTCCTCTTTCGCCACACGCGCCGATCTCGAAGACACCGAAACGGCCCCTCCTGACGACGGCGAGGGAGAGGAGCAGGAAGAAATGAATCTGGTTCTACCGGACGGTTCGGAATCAAATTCCGGTTCAGACCCCGGTTCGAGCCGGTTATCGAGCCGAAGAAGCAGTTGCAAATCCACAAGCAGTATACGAGAGATCGATCTCGTCTCCTCGGAAGCCGTTTCCGATCTGAGATCGATCGTTCGGCGCATGATCGGCGCGGGATACTCTCGCGAGTGCCTCCAGGTGTACGGCAACGTTCGCAAATCCGCCATGGAAACGATCTTCAAGCAGCTGGGGATCGTGAAGCTAGGGATCGGCGACGTCCAGCGCCTTGACTGGGACGTCGTCGAAGTGAAGATCAGGAGATGGATACGCGCGGCGAAGGCTTGCGTTAGGGTTGTCTTCGCGAGCGAGAAGCGTCTCTGCGAGCAGATATTCGACGGCGGGGAGGTGGAGGAGACTTGCTTCATGGAGATAGTGAAATCCTCTGCTCTGCAGCTTTTAACTTTCCCTGAAGCTATCAGCATTAGCAGAAGATCGCCCGAGAAGCTTTTCAAGATTCTTGATTTACACGATGCGTTGGCTGATTTGTTGCCGGATATGGAAGAGATCTTTAACTCGGAGTCGTCCGAGACGATTCTTGTTCAGGCAACTGAGATTCAATCTAGATTAGCGGAAGCGGCGAGAGGGACTCTTGTGGAGTTTGAGAACGCGATTTTTCGCGAGCCTTCGGTTGTTCCCGTCCCTGGGGGGACTATACATCCGTTGACGAGGTATGTGATGAACTATCTGAACTTGATTGCAGACTATAAGCAGACTCTTGTCGAGCTCGTTATGTCGAAGCCCTGCGCGGGTTTGAAGTGTACAAATGATCCGGTAAAGCCAGATATGGATATAAGTCAGCTTGAAGGATGTTCACCATTAGCTTTGCATTGTATATGGACCATGGTGATGTTACAATTCAATCTAGAAGGGAAGTCTTTGCACTACAGAGACGAGGCTTTGTCGCATATCTTCATCATGAACAATGTGCATTACATAGTTCAGAAGGTGAAAAGCTCGCCGGAGTTGAGAGAGATTATAGGAGACTTTTATTTGAGAAGGCTTACGGGGATATTCAGACACGCGGCAACTAAGTATCAGAGAGCCACGTGGGTCAGAGTGTTGAATAGCTTGAGAGATGAAGGGTTGCATGTGAGCGGGAGCTTTTCGTCAGGTGTGTCGAAAAGTGCTTTGAGAGAGAGGTTTAAAGCTTTTAATACAATGTTTGAAGAGGTTCATAGGGTTCAGTCGACGTGGTCTGTTCCAGATGCTCAGCTTAGAGAAGAGTTAAGGATATCTTTGTCGGAGCATTTGATTCCGGCTTATAGATCGTTTCTTGGAAGATTCAGGGGGCATATAGAGAGCGGAAGACATCCAGAGAACTACTTGAAATACTCTGTTGAGAATCTTGAAACCGCAGTGTTGGATTTCTTTGAAGGATATACCACGGCTCCACATTTGAGACGGTCTCAGTGAAGTGAAGACGGTATCACATTCTTTCCGCTTTCATGTAACGTTGTTCAGACAAATCTCTTGTACTTTGTAATCATATTTGTTGAGTGTGTTGTTTGCTTGTTACCAAAATTTCAATACTCCATTTGTTGATAAATGTTTGCTTTTGTTGTATATTTGTGACACGTGTGTGTGCTTACAGTTCTTCAGAAACACATCTAAATGCATTTTTTTATTATGGCCAAATCAACTATAGCTTAAGCCTTTACTGAGGCAATATCCAGAGTCTGACAACAATTAATTGGCGGCTTGGTTGGCCTGAACATATGCTGACCTGGAATATTAAGGAACAAATCCAGTGTTGTTTCTTATTTTTGATCATTTAAAATGTTATAGTCATGAAGAGTATGTGGAAGAGTCTCTGAGCAAATGTAATATAAAGGCTCTAGAAAGATCAAAGAGGCAATAATTTGTTATCATTATTTTGTTGAGATCAGTGTATATGTGTTGATTAAGTGGATTCTTGCAATCCTGCATGTGCGAACGCCAAATGGATTATTGCTAAGATTATTCGTACAGACAGAAGAAGATTAAGTGGGGACCTTTCTAAACTTGTCTTGGTCTTCACTCTTCAGTAATCAAAGATTAATGTCGTATCACCATAACGAATAATGCTTCGTAATATGCGGTACAAATATTCGAAATGATGGGTTGTTTTATAATATAGTTCTTGTAAGTATACTGTGATTATTAAAAAGGATCATAATCGTAACTTTGGTTCAAAGGTCGCCATACCAACATCGAGCCAAATACAACATTAGATCATTGTTTTTAAACCTTATTCAAATTAAAAAACGTAACAATCAAGTAACATTATATTATTTTTATTATTTAATTTTAGCGTTGTTATGTTTTACAAGTCCCAACCCATAGAAACATACAGCCAAATACAACATTAACCGGTACGCAAATCTCTGGGGACTTAACCGAAGTTGATTCCTTGTGCCAGAGGTAACTCGTTCCCATAGTTGATAGTACTGTCAAAAGATAAACCGGTTTAACGAATCAAAAAACTTAAACCGGAGGATCTATTTAAATCAAAACAGAGAGAAACTGTTACCAAGTGGAACGGCGCATATACTGCTTCCAAGAGTCACTACCAGCTTCACGACCGCCACCAGTCGCTTTCTCACCTCCAAAAGCTCCTCCTATCTCAGCTCCATTCGTCGGTATGTTCACATTCACTATCCCACAGTCACTTCCCATTGGTCTAGTAACCAAAAACCATCACAGTGAAACTCAGTTTCAGTCAAATAAAGGTTTTCTAAAGCTTGTTTGTAGCACTTACCCGATCCACTTGAAGATGTTCTCGGGGCTACGGGTGAATATCGAGCTGCTTAGACCTTGAGGAACTGAGTTGTTTATTGCAACAGCTTCTTCAAATGTCTGTCCAGAAGAAGAAAATGGTTTTGATTTACTTGTATGCATGGCTCTAAAAAGAGGCAAATCGGTCCTAGCCGTAACAATTTTCTTGAAATTCAATTATACGACAAAAATTTGTTAAAACCATTCTAAATCTGTTTAAACCGTCCTTAAATCTGTTTAGATCAATCTAAATTAGTTTAAATCTGTAAAATTAAGTAATAATGTTATTACAATCCACAAATTTGTATAACTTTTTTTTGTTTTATATATCTAATTTATCAAAATAATTTTATAATTAAATCTCAAAACTAAAATATCTTACAAAATATAAAAGATATATAAAATAAATCAATAATTCGTTAAACCTAGTCCATAAGCCCTGAATAATTTGCCTAGTTGCTAGTTATTTACAACTAAGCGATGGTATATAAGTATTTCTGAAGAAAATTTAAACTTTTTAGAGACTTTTTACCTTAAACTTTAGAGCATATAGAACCGGAGCAAACAGCTCTTCTTTAACAACAGCAGCATCTGATGATATCTCTATTATCGTAGGCTCCACAAAGTTTCCTTCACCGTCAACTGCTTTACCTCCCGTTAGTACTCTACCACCCTGCAATTGCAAAAGGGTTTTAATAAACATCTATAAATGGTTCTTGATTTACACAGCAAAGTACTTGCCTGGGATTTGATGACTTCGATTCCTTTCTCAAAGTTTTTCTTTGATTCAGGAGTATGTAATGGTCCTAACAACGTCCCTTTCTCGAGAGGATCACCGATCTTAACTTGTTTGTATGAAGTCAGGAGTTGCTCAAGTACTTTTTCATACACACTCTCATGCAATAGCTTCAAGACACCAAAAACAAAAGCTTTAAGCAAAAGGAACAGTTTAAGCATCAAAAATGGGATTAGATTCTTTCTTACCAGCCTACGGCAAGTTGTGCAGCGTTGACCAGCGGTTCCAACCGCAGCAAACAGAACAGAACGTGCAGCTAACTGAATGTCAGCATCGTCCATGACTATGATCGCATTGTTTCCACTCAGTTCAAGCAAAGTTTTGCCAGATCTAGCGCTCACTGTTTGTTGCACCGTTAAGCCCACCTATGAATGAGAGCAAAGAAGTAAGCTCAGTGTGTTTTTGGTTGAGTGGTGGATTATTAGTAGAGAGGACATGACGTACCTTGGAGCTTCCAGTAAAGGATACTAGAGGAATGCGTGTGTCTTTGGCTATTGCTTCGCCAATCTCAGCGCCACCACACATGGCAGTGAAAATGGCACCGGGTAAATGATTCTTCTCTAGAACCTCAGCCACTAGTTTGGCCATTGCGATGGTAATCAACGGTGTAGTTGGAGCACCTTTCCTGTGGAAACCAAACGTATTAAGGACAAATTTTACTTCACTAGTATGCAGTTCTCAGCTTTATATCATTTTCAGGGAACAAACTATAAAACAACAAGATGGATACTTAGAGAATCAACTACTAGATAGTAATTATTGACTTTAAATACAGCTTCTTAATGTAAGAGATTGCTAGAATATCCTCAAAGCTTGGATTCGAGTCAGGTTGATTACTTACCAGACAACACAGTTTCCGCAGACCAGTGCAATGCATGCATTCCAACCTGTAACACCACAACATTGTCCTTAAATTTATTGCTTGTATCATTAGTTCTTATGCTTCTCAGTGATACTTAGATAATCGTGGCACAACTCTAGTTGCCAAAATAGAGGGAGCTTAAAATATCTCTATTGTGTCTACTCTCATGTTGGGAATCAGAAAATGAGCCATCTTTATGAGACGCATTAAATCAGAGAATGTCCAAGATTTAGGATTGGACACAAGCAAGACTTACCAAGAACTGCACATGGGAAGTTAAACGCTGTGATAACACCAACGATGCCAAGAGGATTCCACATCTGCGTTACAATATCCAAGCAGAAGGTTAATAATCATGTTGTACCAAAAAGCATTCTACTATATAGTTCAGTGAAAGGAACTCATAGTTCACACCTCCAACATCATATGATTTGGGCCTGCAAGAAAAGATTTTGAAGATTTTAGAGATACATCTTTAAGTTCGAAAAACAGAAAAACAAGCATCTCCAAATCCAAATAATCAAGAGGAACTCACGTTCAGAAGGAATGACAGATCCATTGAGTTGTCGGCTCAAACCAACAGCAAAATCACACATGTCAATTACTTCCTGCAAAAGTTGCACACAATGTGTTATCTAAGTTATATGAAGAATCAGCCTTTTATATTATATGTCAAGGTTCCTTTTTTTTTTTTGGTAAAAAGGGTAACAAAGCTTACCCTAAGAAGCCTACATGTAAGGATGAAAAATAAGAAACTAAGTAGTAAAGATACCTGAACTTCACCAATGCCTTCGGCAAGGATCTTTCCCATTTCAAGAGAAAGAAGACGGCCAAGATAGTCAAGCTTGGATCTTAGTGCGTCTCCGATTTGCCTAACAATATCACCTCTCTTGGGAGCAGGAACCTGATCAAATCAAAGATATACTCTGTTAGCTAGCTATCAAGTGAAATTTGCTTAGAAATATGCAATTCACTTGGACATTTTACCTGCATCCATACTTTAGCTGCTTCCTCGCAAGCCTTCAGACCTGTTTCGTAATCTTCCAGAGAAGCTTCAACAACTTGAGCAATTGGCTGCATCCATAGTTAAAAGCATTTCAACACAAAAGAAAGAGTAAAGGAATCAACTTTAGAAAGTACATGCATCAAACAAGAACCTGATTGTTAGCAGGATTCAGAGTAGAAACAACAGGACCGTTGCCTAGCCATTTGCCACCGACGTAGTTTCCAAGGTTGTGAGAGCTGCTCAGCCCAATCTCACTCAGAAACTCGTACTCTTCGCACGAAGAACCCATCTCTAAAAAAAAACATCACTCAACCATAGCAAAAACACTGATTCAAGAAAAGAGTAGTAGATTATCACAGGAACAGAGAGAGAATCATTACCTCGTTATCGAAGAATGGGAGTTTCTGAGTACTTTTTGATCACGGAGTCTTTATAAGAGGAGTGAGTGAAAAAAAAAAGAGAGAGAGACGTGCACGACTTTGTGATAGCGATTAGATTGACAACGAAAGCTGAGCTGCTGAGCCAATCCTTCTGGCTTCACCTCACTCGGATCATATGACGTTTCGTCACGTGTCCTACGCTTTCTTTTTCCGGGTCGGAATCAACCCGAATAGGATCCGGATTAGAGCCAGGTAAAAGACACGCAATACAAGAAATGAGTTTGTTGTCTTCTTGTCGCCCTTGCCTTTTTTTCCTTTAAACACGTACGATTATATTAAATTTAAAAGACTTATCTATATATCTATGCTGTTAAAGCAGAATTCTATTGTCTTTTTTACAAAATTTATATTTTTCTTTATTAACATTGTATGTTTCATTAAAGACAATCAAGTAATATTAATAACACATCTATATTGTGTCAATTTTTTCGGATCTAGCCCACTGTCCACTTTAGATCTCTCTTGGGCCATTTGGGCCGATTAAGAAATCAGATCCAATTCTCACATTTTTTTTCGCTTGAGCCATTGAGTCCAAGTTCAAATAATTTATTTTCAACCATTCTTAATTATTTTTTTTATTTTCTTAATATAATTTAAGCATTCATAAAAAAATTATATTTTTTCATTGAAAAGTATAAATATTTATTAAAAGTATATAATTTTTTTTATTAAAGATATTAACCACATAATAAAATTAATTTATCAGAGTTATACTAACTTAATTCAGTAAAGAAATAAAGTTTAATTTTTTAAACATAAATAGTCATTTAAAATGAAACACGATAAAGAAAGATAATTTTTTTAAGTCTTTTATAAAATAAAACACAAATATATGAAATATGACATTTACTAAATATTTGTCAATTGAAAAAAAAGGAAAATGAACCCGCGTTTTGAAAGCGCGGATCAAAATCTAGTAAACCATTATATCCGGAGCGAAGTTCAACGGTAACAAGATATGAACCGGAAGGATCCTCGACGGTTTAATGAACATCATAAAACACAGCATAAAACAAGTGATAACAAAGCTAAATGAGAGAGTCTTTTCGGTTCTGTTGAGATTCACCTAGTCTCTTCGTGGAACCTCGATGTTGGAGCTAGAGCTGTTCATGCTCGTTTCACCGCCTTCCAAACTTTTCCGTTTGGTATAATCAACGTCGGTTTCGATTACTTCATGCTCATGGTAGTAACCTTTTCCTAGATTTTACGCTGCCAAACAAATATGATGGACTTTGAAACCATAGCGCCAGTGACAAAATGAGAGCTAATAAAGACTCTACCGACATGTGATGGATGTACAAATAATGTCAATTTAAGCACAACGTCACAGTTTTGGGCTAGGTGAACTCTTTGCACTGAGGCGTGATGACAGACTGTAAACAGGCATGATGCTTGAGAGAAGGAATAATGGTTCAAGTTTATATCAATCAGCAAGTTTAAGCTCCATAAATAGTTTTGGTTCAAACCAAAGTATGTGTCGGTTGAGTACCAGTGGCTTTTACGTTTCAAGTTTAATTGTGAATTTGGTTTAGTTCGGTAAATTACAAACAATTGTTTAAAAACATAGTTTTAATAAAGTTTTACCATTTCTAATTGACCGAAATAACTTGAATTTTAACCGTAATCAAACCATAACCGAAAAACTTTGATTAGCTTTCGTAAGTTTTTAATTAATTGAACTCAATAGAATTTTTTTCGGTTCAGTTATGTACAGTTACACCATCTAAACCGAATAACTCCAACCGGACTAACCGTTCTACCGGAACCTGCATTCATCCTCCCTTTCGAGTTTCTATGTTTCTTTAACAGGCCTCATATGACCCATTCAGGCCCATTAAAGGTTAGCGAGAGTCAACGTAGCGGTTACGGTCTGGTCAAACAAACCGAAACGAAGATCCGAATGAAGCAAGTAAAGAAGAATCAATCACACACAAAGCAATTATCATCACCGATCATCTCTCCTTTCTATTTTCCGTCAAAATTTCCAAAGAGAGACAGAGAGAAAGCATTCCTCCGGGTCAAACAGATCACGTCGATTAAACTCCGGTGAGCATTTTTCTTGAATCTCGTCTGATCGAATCCAGAATCCTAGGGTTTCATCAATCCTCAGTCTGTGTTCTCTTGTTCGTTTAGGTAGCCCTCAGCTTTGTTCCGGTGATCTATGGCGGAGTAATTGGAATATATAGGTTCAGATTTCGAGAATGAGAGCTGTGAATTGTCTATATAGCTCGAGCAATCCCAGATTCCGAGGGATCTTCAATGCCCTTTGTGCTCTAACCCTCTTCCTCTTCTTCTTTAACAAGAACCCTTTGCTAAAGAATCAATCTTTCGTTGATGGGTCTCCTCCTCCTCCTCGTAGGAGGCACATGATTGAAACTTACTCTGGTGACACTACTGCGATATGCTCTGGTTTACACCAACACATCGGCTACACCGACCAATGCCAGTTCTTGAAATCGAACCCTCTTTGTTATCCGGACAGCTTCTTCGACTACCTCAGCTTCTTCTACTGCACGTGTCAACATTTCAAGATGTTGGGTTATATTGCATTAGGTGTTTGGCTCGTTGCTTTGTTTTACCTCCTAGGAAACACCGCTGCTGATTACTTTTGTCCTTCGCTTGAGAAGCTCTCTAAGCTTCTCAGGCTGCCTCCTACCGTCGCTGGCGTCACTCTGCTTCCCCTTGGTAACGGAGCTCCCGATGTGTTCGCGAGTATAGCTGCTTTTGTTGGTTCGGACAAAGGGGAGGTTGGTCTTAACAGCGTCCTTGGTGGAGCTGTGTTTGTGACTTGCGTTGTCGCTGGGGTTGTTTCGCTTTGTGTTGCGGATAAAGAGGTTAAGATCGATAAGAAGTGTTTTATCAGAGACTTGTGTTTCTTTCTGTTCACGCTTGTGGCTTTGTTGGTGATTTTGACTGTGGGGAGAGTGAGCGTTGGTGTCGCCGCCGCGTTTGTTTCCATCTATGTGGTGTATGCTTCTCTCGTGGCGGCGAATGAGATTATCAGGAAGCATTCGAAGAGGTTGAAGCTTGATTCTTTCACACCTTTGCTTCCTATTCAAGGAAGTGTGTTTTCGCCGAGTGGTGGTGAAGAGGATGTGTACAGCCCTTTGCTAGAGTTTGACACTGAGGAAGGTCCACCCAAGCTGCACGACTCTCTACCGCAGTGGATGTGGGCTACTAATGTAGCCATCTACTCCGCGAAAGCAAATGTGCATGATGATGAAAGACCTCCATGGGGATGGACTGAAGACGGCGGAGAAGGTGATATCTCCTTGTGTTCTAAGATTACATACTTGTTGGAGACTCCGCTTACAGTTCCTAGACGGTTAACAATCCCATTGATCGAGGAAGATAGCTGGTCTAAGACGTACGCTGTAGCTAGCGTCTCGCTAGCTCCTCTCCTTCTTGCTTTCCTCTGGTGCAGCCAAGGTGAAGCGAGTCTTCTTATAACCTACTTTATCGGTATCGCGACAGGATCCACTCTTGGCTTTCTTGCGTACAGAAACACAGAACATGACCGTCCGCCTCAGAGATACTTAATCCCTTGGGTGCTTGGTGGATTCATCATGAGCATTGTATGGTTCTACATGATAGCAAACGAGCTCGTTGCTCTTCTTGTGACATTCGGTGGGATCTACGGAATCAACCCGTCGATACTCGGTCTAACCGTACTCGCTTGGGGTAACTCAATGGGTGACTTGGTCTCAAACATAGCCTTGTCGATGAACGGTGGAGATGGGGTGCAGATCGCGTTGTCAGGTTGCTACGCAGGTCCTATGTTCAACACACTTGTTGGGCTGGGTATGTCGATGCTTCTTGGTGCTTGGTCCAAGAGTCCGGAGACTTACATGATACCTGAGGATAATAGCTTGTTCTACACGATAGGGTTTCTGATATTAGGGTTGCTTTGGGCTCTTGTGATGCTCCCAAGGAACGAGATGCGACCGAACAAGGTGATGGGGATTGGTCTGATCGCACTGTATCTGATATTCGTCACTTTCAGACTTAGCTCTGCTATGGGGTTCATACCTTGGGCTGCTTAAAGAAACGCCATTGTAACGAGCTTCGAGATTTAAGATTGTTATCAGCTTATTGTATACAGATCATTTAGTTAGAGAAAGCCACACTGGTTCTGAAGACGGTCTTGTTTGTTGTATTATGTTGATGTACCTGATAATGAACGTGAGACATTAGATCTTGGTCGCTGTGGTTGATCTCGATAGTAGATTGGACAAACGGATTATGTATTCGAAAATAAAGATGTGTTGGCCTTGTCTTATTGGGCCGACTTTCTCAACTCAATAACACTGCCCACTTGTTTTCGTTACAGAAATTACATCCAATAACCCCAAAAAAAAAACAAAATCTCGTTTTCTCCTCTTTTCTCTTTTTATCTTTCTTTCTACGCACACCAGATGTTTTTTCTTATAAATAAATATTTATTTGTATAAATAATAATATATATTTTAAAATTTATCCGTTTAAATGATTATTTAATATGATATTTCTAAACACAATAATTTTATAGTTTATATTTTGATATCATTCATATTTTTAAAATAAGATCCGTATATCCGTACAAATATATTTTTTGGAACCGTGCAACCAAACGGGTATTTATTTTGACTTTTTATAACTAAATTATTGTTTTTATAATTGTTTAATTAAATATGTGCTTATTTAGATATGTTAAATGGTAAGCTTATAAATGTATTACTACAATAGTAAAAATAAAATCATACAAGCTAAAAAATTATAATTTAAAGTCTAAAATTAAATAAAAAAGTAATAGTCTTATGAAGTTAGATGATAAATTAAATCTAAAAGTCTAAAATAGAATAAAATAAGTCTAAATAGCATAAATAAATTATTGTTTAAATCCAAAACTAAGAGAAGTTTATATATACAATATAACCAATTTAAAGTGGAATTAAAATGGGACCCCTAAAATGTGTTATACAAGTTGGGGCCTAAGGCAGTTGTCTTTCTCATAACAAGGTAGGCACGCCTCTGTTTACAACAAACCTATTCAAACAATGTTCTATTCATTTCTATGAACTTATATAAGCACAGACGTAATGACTTGAGAGAAAGTTCCATAACACTTCACCTTTTGTATTTAGTAACTGCAACGCCTTTGATGTATATAGCCCAGCCAAACCTGAAGAAACCCATCAATAAAGCTCAACATTTTCACTCCTTTCAACGTTAAAGTTATAAAGGTGGAGACTTTATCATGAGCAATCATGCGTTGGTACTTAGACGATACAGAGCAAAACTCAAAACTTGTTTTCAGAGATATTACCGAATTGAAAATACGAAAATGTCGGAGAATCTAACTCAAGCCATATTTTCCCGAGGATTGAGATTCCGAAATGAAATGGCGAGATTCCGTCGATCACTTTGGTGTCGTCAGCGTTGATGACTCGATTGATCTACTTTCTCAGATAATTCCACCTCTATTGCTTTCTCCGCCGCGTCTACCTCCGGAAGCTCCGGCCAAATAACCCTGAAAAATCAATATCAATATAAAAACCATAAAAACCTCATATATCCCATTGAATCCCTCAAAAAAAATACTGAAAATAGATCATTGTTGGTTAATTGGCATGAAACCATTCACTAACTCAATTAAATGGAACCCAGCCGGTTTAGCGAATTGTATCGACGGAGAATGGAAACTCTCTGTGATTTCGATATCATCAGATCACCTTCTTCTTCGATAAAGATCTAGACTTTTGGTTCAAGTTTAAAATCTAGACAATCGATTCTTAAATATCCATCTGATTCCACCGCTGTCGACGAAAATCAAGCATGCATCTTCATCATTTAATTTCTTCTAGGGGTTGTCTTGCTCTACGTTTACAACACAGAAACACGCGAGATAGGTTGCGTCGGTTTTGTTTCACGTTATTTCAGGTCAAGGTGAGTCAAATTTAATTAGAACGTTTTTTGTAATGTTATGAAACGACCGTGTTTAACCCAGTGGCATAAGGTTGTAAATTTTGAAAAAAAATCAGGATTAATTCATTTTTATACTCTTGTCTTAATATTTTAGATAGATTTGTTTTGTGTTTAAAAAAACTAATTTGTTTTTCTATTATTATTTCATAAATAACCTGTTTTTGTTATCAGTCACTTTGTACTCTATGTCACATGGTGCTGCAATATGCATAAATGCATAATCTAGAAAACATTTGTTTATCTTAATTTTTTATATAAAATTTTATCTGATTTTCAATTTTTTTTACTATGTATAATTATGATATTACAAACTATTCCATCAAAAACATTATCAGATCTATGAAAACTACAATGGACAGTATTTTTCACAACATACGCAAGATTTTTTTTTCATTAATTTATATAAATTTTTCTTCTCTTAATTTTTGGTATATAAATATTAGTGACCCTCAGTCAAACATGCACTAGTGCATCCAAAATTTTCAACTGTCATGAGACCTAACACAGAAACTGAAAAACATGTTTTTGCTTAGAATAATTTACAACGTGTTGAATTCACACAGATTATTAATTTTCGAATGATTAAAAAGTGTTAGGTTTGTGGATCAATACATTTTTAAAAACTATTTTCAAATCATATAATCTAGTTATATTTTGGAGTACAAATTAATTAAATGTCTCTTAACGCGATTTATCCAAAAAAAAAATTATGTTTAAGAGTGTCAACCAGTAAACCAACTCCAAAAAATATATTTACCATTTGATAAGTAAAAGGATCCCAAATAAAGATGTATATAGACTCTCTATAAATTAATATTCGATAAATTAATAAACATAATAAATTAATCAAAAAAATTGGTTTTAAGTTTGGCTGGTTCAAAAATTGACACAAATCGATAAGATAATAAGCTAATAACTTTATAGAAAATCATATGTAAATATAATATCTCATTAAAATTAATAATTTATATGTATATAAATTTTATATATGTACAAATAAACCATTACATGTTTGTTTTATATTCATAATAAAATGATCTTACATATTTTTAACACTTAATATATTTTGATGAGATTTTTTTTTTTTTTCGGTAACCGCGGGTTTCCGGCGACCGTGGTCAACCGACTATTCCCGCGAAGCCCACGACACTCCACGTATTCTTGGGATTTAACCCTAGCCCGAGTGACCAACGCGAGTCGAACCTGCGGGGAGCGTATTTTGATGAGATTTAGTAAAATTATATCTAAACTACATTTTAATTCTATAAAACATATTTTATATACACCAAACAATATAATAAAACCAATATGAATATTGAATTTCAAAAAAATAATTAATGTATATACAATAAAATCAAATATTTTTATTATTTTAGAAAAGAATATATTTCAACGTAGAAATTTTTTTAAAAACAACTTTTTTATAAATTAATAAAATGCTGTAATTTCAATATTATCAATTTATAGAATTTTTACTATAGTATGACGATAATATATTTACTCTTGTCACACAGCAAATAACAAGAAGTTGATGATAAAAATAAAAGAACAAGAAGTCAAATATATCATTTTCTTGGTGACTGTCCACATATTATATAGTCTCGTATAGATAAGATGAGATATACAGAGACATACACATATTGCATTAAATTTGTTGCCAAAGTACATATTGCATTGATTATCATGTAATATACTCTTTGTTTCATTAAGATAAATTTTTTTTTAAAAAAAATTGTATCACAAAAATGTATCTTTTATGTTTTTATAAAAAATTATAAATTTTGAAAAAATTAATTGATTTTATTGAATTACTATTAGTTAAAAATTATTAAAAATTACAAATAACGATACATTTATTATGATAGTTTAATGTATTTTTTTAATATGTGTAAAAATATTAAAAAATTTATATATATGAAACGGATGGAATATCATATTATCTGGCCGTTAACTGAATAGCTAAGAAAATGGCTCCATAGAGCTATGTAATTATGTGCCATCACTGGATTGGACGAAGGCGTAAGGTTAGTCGTGTCGTAAAAACTTATCTAACCATTACCCCTCTCTCTCTCTCTCTCTCTCTCTCTCTCTCTCTCTCATATTGCGTCATAGGCTCATAGCTTTTGTCACTGGATTGGACGCTCTTACAAGTACTATAATAATATTTAAGAATTTTGATGCCATATGTATCGGGCCATATGTATCACCATCTCGTAGCATTTTATATATAGATATTAGATACTATACAATAATTATAAGAATATGCTCAACTCAGGACAAGACATCCAAGACACATGTTATATCTTATTGATCTGTACTCGCAAAATGACAACTCTGACACTCATATGGTTGTGTTTAATTATTTTCTGATTTCATATATGCCTTTTGTTGTTTTAAGTTTTAACTGATCAGTTTAATGATTAGTTTATATATGTGTGCATAATAATTATTTTTACGTGAAACAGATCTAAAAACATTCGTAGGATAAATAATTTTCTCTTTTGGTTTTAATTGTATGTAAATATAGTATACCAATCAAAACTTTCAACCAACCGAGTTAAACGCGATTTTTATAAGCAATTGATAATGACATACAATACTACCATATAGAAAAAGTATCCGTCCCTGTATTATACTATGTAAGTTATGTGGACCGAAATAGAAGATGCGTATAATTAACTCAAGCAACTCTACAGTCAATCATTAAACCTTTTCTTTTATCGTGACAATGTCTATATATATAAAGTATGGTTTGCTCTCTTCTGGAGCATGCCACCTATGATTCCACGTCATAAAATCGTGATCCGTGGTGACGACACGTGTCCCTGTTTGAGTTTTTGTTTAGATACGAGATGGACCTTGCTGTTGGAGTTTTGTCTTAGGTTATTTAGGTTTTAATGTACAAAAGCCCAGCCCGTTTGTGAGCTAATCTTCTCACGACAACTACCAGTTAGGGTTCACCTCTTCTCCGATATCTGGAAAGCTTCAACAACAATGGTGACTTCTGATGGGTTTTTTTTTTGCGGTAGATCTTCATGGAGAATCTCTCATCGAGCTCAGTTCGTTTCGTGTATACTGGGATTCTTCTCTTCCGAACCGTTACAGAATGCATTGAATCGTTACCATTAACGAACGTCTTAACTCTTCGATCCACTCTTCCTCATTCAATGCATCTGCACTCTCTTCCAAGAGATGCATCTGCAACTATAAAAAGGTAATCCTTCGTACCGTAAACATCATCCTAAAAAAATTCTCTCTTTGAGATCTTATAAGGTTTTCAATCTAAGAAAGTTTAGATTTTTATTGGTTTCTTGCTATTCTCCTTCAGTTAATTTGTTTGTTTCTAATTTACATTCTTATGTTCTTTGAGTTACTGTTGATTTCTTATAACTTGATCGTTTATGATTTTGCAGAATCTTCCAACTCTTATGCCAAAAGATACAGTTTTGGATGTTCTCAAAATCTTAGTTGGTAAGGAATCGATCACCTAACACAGTCTTTTTGATTTCTATAGGCTCTTCTTATATGCTGTTTCATAAAAGTAAATGTTTCTTTTTCGCTGGGGATCTAAAAAGACATCCGATTCTCATACACTGCAAAGCAAGAAATGTAATCTACAGACATCAATTTTTTATCGTCTTCTTTTTTTAATAGAAGTTAATAAAGGATATTTTTTTTGTGGTCTTTTATGAGATTAGTTCTCTGCAAGACATTAATGGTTTGATGGTTATGACGAGAACTCAATATGAATGCGGCATAGGAAAAGTTGTCTGGTAGGGTGCTTAAAAAAAAGTTCAGAGCTGGGTTTTATTATCGGTGAGTATAACAAGTTGCTTAGCTTCAAGTTCTTTCTCGAAAGCACACTGCTTTGTTCATCATCGTTAAAGCCTATATTAACATTTCAAACTTTCTCTTTAAGGTGAAATTGTTATAAACATGGTTGT
>NC_027750.1:63990502-64019857 GCF_000695525.1 Brassica oleracea var. oleracea
AAAGTATCACATGTTTCAACTACAAACATTACTACAAGTTAACCCCGTTATTCATAGACTCGATAATTGAATTATATATTAATCATACGAATTATGATTTCATCCTTATAAAAACCATAAAACTTACACCAAAACAATCTAAATATAAAAAAAAACAAAAGAAAACAAAAATATCCTAAAAAAACACAGACACTATAATGTAATTCTCTACTACTTTCTTATACAACACACATACGATTATAATTTATAAAACATAAGTCGACACATGTAGAGCATATCCCGCGCGCGTAGCGCGGATCGACCCTAGTTATTATATAAAATAGAGTTATCTCTCTCCAGGACGCGCCACCTCAGCAGACAGCTCAGAAAATCAAGCTCTGTGAACGTGACACATGTCCCAACTTACAAAACTCACTGTTTCGCTACCGTGCGTTCCTTATTGCATCTACTATGCTTTCTTATTTGGGCTTCGAAAGATATATGAACGGTCTTCTAATATATTACTGGAGCCCACCAGTCTTCGTCTTCAACTCTTTCTCTACTATCCTCTGCTTAGGGTTGCAGAACGACTAAATTTCCACAGAGTTTAAAGCTCCGGTTGCCTTACGTGATCGATTATCTCCGAAAAACCTCTGGTTGACAGGTTGGGTCAAGTCTTCGACTGTTGGGTTCCAGTGTTGAAACACTTGAAGTTCTTCTTTACACGCTATGAAAGCTTCACCGTTACGGAACTCCCCTTCATGCAATCATTGTCATTAAAGCTGTAATTAACTCCCTCCCTCCACTACTTCCACGATTTATCATTCAATGAATCACCTACTTTCTTTGGTTCTCTGAATCTACATATATAAATAGGTGAATTTGCCTTCGTCAAATGCATCATTCCATTCCTCCCAATCATACTAATCCAAAACTTCTGCATATTAGAATGATGATTTCCTCTCTCATCCTCGCTGATTTGGGTGTTGTAGCAATTCCGGTGAGCAACCACAAGATCATCTTCCAGTTGCTTGCAGAGTTTAAACTTTCCAAAACTTGAGACAATTTAAATCTATTATGGATGCATCTTAGCAAGGAGAAGCTAACTGGAAATTTCATACTGTATTTATGGCTGTGGAGGTTCTTTTCACTATCCTAAGCCACAAGGTTTGGCATATCTAAGCAGAAGTTCAAAGTGAAGAAGCATTTGAATAGGCTGAACAAACTTGTCGTCTAGATCATTCAGGTTAGATAAATCGATCATCTTATTCTTTTTGAGTATTTTTTTTCTGCTTGAGTTGATTTTGGAACGTATCATAATCTCATGATTCTTGCTTTCTCTCTCATACTACACTACACATGATGATTTATTATACCTTTTGTTTTGTTTATTTTGTTATAATTGAACCAAGTTCATATTGTGTCTAAATTTTTTTTAAAAAGGGTTTATAACTTTTGGATGTGATTAACAGCCCCAGATGATGATGCAATTGCATGTGTTCCTATCACAAAACAACCAGCTTCTGATAATCCTTTCCTCAAAAATCACAAGATTCAGGTACATGAATACATCATTTACTTAGATTTTATTTGGGCTTTTTATTTATGTTCTAAGTGCTGATGTTTAGTTTACTTTACTTGCAGTTTCATCTTTAGATGAAGCCTAACTACTATCCAGAGGGATTCTTTAATTTGATGACAACAAAATGTCTTCTACAAAGTCAGGAAAAGAAAGACATACATATCCATCAGTTATGACATCAGTATGGTAAATGTTTCGAAGGAACCATTCCCATGAGGAGGACAAAGGAAGATGATTTCTTGAGAGCAAGTTCATTCAAAAGATATGGCAAGAAGAAGGAATGAACTCTCCCATTTCCTAAATCTGCTGAACCTGACCTCATTAACCAAAGAGGTCACCAGATGAGCAAAGTTTTTTTTTTTTTGGTTTCTTGATCTCATTTGTATTTTTTGTTTCGGTTTCTTGAACTGTAGCATGAGTATGACATAACGTATGTGGACGTGGATAAGAACTATGGAGCTAAAGCAACTACAAATGTGTGGAAGCCAAAGATAAATAAGCAGAACGAGTTCATCTTCTCGCAAATATGGCTCCTGAGTGACTTAATTATTCGGACAATACCTTATTAGCATAGAAGCTGGTTGGCAGGTATACTCAGATGTGAATGTGATTTTGTTTCTTATGTCCTGTATAATGATTTGTGTTTGCTTTACTACAAGTTAGCCGGATCTATATGGTGGCAATAACACAAGACTATCACTTACTGGATTGTAAATTCCTGAGATTACCGTCTAATCAAATTCTTATGGTCGTGTGCTTCTCTTCACTATAAGCTAACTGAGTGTACCTTCCAACCAACGGTTACACATCTCTATTAATAAACGGCTTACATGGGGTTCTCTCATTTCTTATTTCTATATTCAAACATATGTTTATTTTCGGATATTGTTTGCTGTCTATTTTTCACATGTGCAACTGCAAAGTACTTCTTAACCTCCTCATTGCAGTGCCTTTACTTGTTATATACAGATTCATTTTTTATAATTTGCTTATGGATCCTCACAACACAGGTCCAAATCTCCTTGTCTGTTCCTAGAGTTGTTGTCTGTTCCTAGAGTTGTTAAGTCATCCCAAATATTTTACTCCTTTCAGCTATTTCCAAATCCTAACCATAGTTTAAATTGGTTAGCAGTTAATTTAATTATAAATTGTTACATAAAGTACATAACCTTAATTATATCTATAATAAAACCAGTGTAAAAAATTATACCTTGAAGACTAAACTATAATATTTGTTTTGAAAAGTCCTAATTACTTTGGTTGATATGGTTTATTTGATAATTTAAAAAATGTGTAAATCTTTAAACAATAATGTGTTATGTTTTAAGTTGATTAAAAATGCTAGGTAAAGTTTACTTTTTACATAATTTAAAATAATAGATTTCAAAGAGAAAGTAAAAAAAGGAAAAAAATATATTAAAATATATAAAAGAGAAAAAACTTATATGCTGAATCTCTACAGCAATTCTGAATAATATCAGTATTGAAATACGTAAAATAATGACATAATAAAATGATTTTTAGTTAGTTAAACATATGTTTTTAAAATAAAATAACAAAATCGAATAATAAATATATTTTAAAATTATTTTCAAATTGAGAATAAATAAAAGATTTTTTTTACTTCCCGCCCGTAGGGCGGACCTATCCTAATATTTTATAAATATATGAATAACCCAGGTATATCGCTGAAGTGTTTTAAATTAGAAATATTGTTTGATTGATTCATAAAGAGACGACATAAGAACAACTTCATGCTCTCTACATGAGCTCTCTAAACTAAACCCTCCTTCCTTTACTGTATTATTGGGAACAAGGAAAACATAAATGTCCTGGCCATTTCAAATGTAGATGATCATATACCTCAACCCTAACTCACTTTAACAAAACAAAAGGAAAGCTCAGACAATTCCTTCAGAGGTTGATACCGACGAATAATCCAATCCTAGTTTTCTAATTGAGGTCTAAAACATAACCCATGTTGTATGACCAAGAAAATAACAACTTAGTTCCTGACAAAATCAAACCAATAATTATCAGATTTACCCTTTGCCCTAAGATTTTTTTTACCACAACATTATGAAGCCGTTTAGTTTTTTTCCCTATTTTTACAAATGGCATTTTACATCATGTATATCATGCATATATAACTATTTTCCTTTTGTTTTTTGTCATCATGTATATCATGTATATATAGCTGTTTGGACACGGTGTTGAAAGGCACGTTCGCCCATGTCAAACAGATGAACTTCCAAATGGAGTCCCTTCCGAGCACGTATCATCCACATGGTTGATAAATATAAAGTTGGTCCTAACAATAGCTTTACGTATGTACTAACATTTCAATGAATATCTATTCTGTTTCAATTAAGGTTTACAGCTAATATTAATAAAAACCGAGGTTTCAAGTCAGGCTAAACCGATGAATGCATGCCTACGTAAACATAAAGTTGATTATATTGTTTGAATAACGATGAATAAATGAAGGAATATATTTTTGAGAACAGTAGATAAAGAAGAATCAATCTCTACGAAAAAATCACATGTCCGAGCAATCCAATCGTAAAAATAAAATAATAACATAAGTTAATGCAAAGTATGGCCTAAACTAAAGCAGCTTCTGAGCTTTAATGTCTTTATTCAATATATATATATGAACTGATTAATTTAGAATCTGAAACAAACAGTTTGATGTGTGGTCCAGTTGATATTAGTGTCGTGGTATATAGACCATACCCCTTATACCAAAACTGCATATACAAACAAAAAGCATTGTAATTGGTATTGTATCATTCAGACCTTGAAAATGTTATTTTACATAAAATGTCACATGTCACATGAAAGGTCTCTGACCTCAAAACTAAAACATATGTACACACACAATATCTATATTATATGTGTGTATATATATAAGTTTCCTAATGTGTCTCTCCAAACATAACTAATATATTTCTCCCTTCTTCTTCTTCTTCTCTCACGATTAGCTAAACAAATGGATCCACGCGTCCCCGCAACCTCCGTGTTCCGGTGGTCCCGGAGTCGCCGGAAGATTCATATCCGCCGTCGTAAGACACAGGTGGTGCGTCTTGGTGAGAAGAACAATGTGGTGTCACGTGGTGGATTCTCGTTGAAGAAGATGGTGAGGAGGATGAAGCTGAGATGGTTGAGACTACACTACGTGAGACTTGTGAAGAAGATGAAAGGGTTTTATTGTAATCTGGTGAAAGAGTTCGTAGACGCAGGAGGAGAGCTCGAAGCGATTCAGACGCAAATGGCGGTTGAAGCTGCTGCGTTCGCGGTTCCGGGTTTAGGTCTCTCCTTCTCCTCTCTGTCAGCTCATGACCGAGCACGATATTTTCTTGCATAGTCATATATTATCATATTCTTTAAATAATTACTCTTCGTAACATTTATTACGTTTGTTGTTGTATCTTATAAATATTTTATTTTGTTGTGATTTCGTTATTTTTTGGAATCATGAGAATGAGAAGTCAAGTTGGTAATAGATAAATATAATATACATAAGTTGTTGATTTGTATAAACAAAAATAAATAAATAGACTATACATAAGTTCTCCAATTAACTTATCTTTCTCTATCTACTAGACTACTACATCGTATTTACTGTTCAGTGTGGTACAGATGAATTCGGGTTGTCACAAATTTGACACAAAGGTATTATAAAGATTGCATACCGACATCCGATCCATAAATAAAATCTTTAAATTAATGAAACTATGAGATGTTACAACACATGTATAATATACACAACAGACAGATGTAGGCGTAGTCTGTGTGTTGTGACAAAAAAAGACGAAGATGTAGGCGTAGTCAGGGTCGAATTTGGACACAGTCTAGTAAAATATTGGTCTTGACTCCTAAATTTTTTGGACATTAAATACGTATACATATTATCAAAAAATGATAATTAAAGTTTATAATAAATATTAATAATTCTGAAAATTTCAGATTCAGATATGCGTAGGTGAGACTGTGTTTATGCCGGTAGGTCAAGTAAACCCTAATTTCCACCTTTTCTTTTACTACACGGAGAGGGACACTTGTACAAGAGTCGATATTCAGGGGTTGGAAGAGTTTAAGTATCATAATTTTCATATACCACCTATCTGGACTATGTAGAGAATATTATGCCTCTGTAAGTGTGTTCAAGGCTTCATACTATTTCATGGGTTTTAACTCTTTTGATATTAATTATTGTTCATCTTAATATTGTATTGATTTCAACTTTATAGCATACCTAGTTTTTGTTCAATTCTCATCACATGATCATGATTCATGGCCTTTAGATTTGCTTTGTCTGTACAGATTATAGTTTTTTTTCCCTTAAAGCTTTGTCTTGTTTAGTTGATTAGTTAGTGTTTAACTGTTTATATTAGAGTTCAATTTGTGTTGTTATCTGCCTACACGCATGTTATATTGTTTTCTCTTTTTGTAAACGTGATCGTTAGACGTTGGCGTCCATATATCTTCTTGTTAAAGTATTCAATATTATAGGGGAAATTGCCAACTTAAAACTTCCTTTTAATCATGAATATATATCCCAAATTTAATCAAATGCAAAAGTAACTCAAAAACTTGGTGAAATTACAACATCTTATGAACAAACAAAAAACATGTATTGAGTTTTACCATTATAATCATTCACGTGAGAAAACTTCTACAAGTCTTCTCGTACAGCAGATCTTAAAAATAAATTATAAATTTTGTAAAAAATATTTATTTGGAAGAAAAATTTAAATCATATAACTACAAACATTTATAAATGATGATATGGCGATATATCTATAAAGACCTTGATAATATGCTTTGATGTTGGATATGATAAGTTTCATAAACATAGAGGACGATGATATACCGTTCTAACCTTTTTATTGTATTTTTATCAACTACAAGGTTAGACATAGTTCGAATGACTAATAAAGGTGAATTTGTGTTGTCACCGTGCTTTTAAAAAGACGCATTCTACGTTATTTTACTGCAATGTTGAGAGAAACATTTTCACAAGGTCCGTCCTCTACTACGCCCTTTCCGGTCTCAGGTATCCACCGTAGACCTTTTCTTATTTGAAACCTCGAATTTAGTTAAAGCTATGCCATCCTAAGATGCTGCTAAATGGAGTGGTCTTGAGTTCCTCGGCCTTATAACTTAAGATTAGTCAGTTCAACTTTTTTACAGGATAAGGGATATATCTTCAGCAGTAGAGTGTTACTTTGCGTGGTGGAAGTCATCCTAAATTCTATTTGTATAAGAATCAAAAAATTGTAGAAGATGTTTATATAAGTGTTGAAGGCTCCACAACTTGAGATAAATGACTCCTTAACATTCTCCACATCTTGATACATAACAGTTTTTTTCAGTGTTCTCTCTCTCTTTACTTATTTAGGTCGCCTAGAGAGAGGGAAAGACACCCTTTGAGGAGTCTGGCTCGGAAGCTCTGATGTTTGTTGTTCCTGAGATGATGATTGTGCAGGATCCGCCATCTCTTCGTCGTCCTCTGTTTCTTCAGGTTCTGCTGAAGCTGACCTCTTCGGAATGACGAGCTGGTAGTTTGGACTAAGCAACGTGTCCTGTTCAGGCGGGAGCGGAATGCCTGGTCCTGCAATCGATTTCGGCAAAGGAATCTTGTTCCTGCTCGCAGCAAGCTCTAGCAGTACCTAAAAACCAAACATCAAAATCAGAAACATTCTAAAACTCTACTGTCATTGAGATATATAAACAAAACGACTTGGATTTACATATTGATACGGTGCATACAAAAATGATCATGTTCTTGGTAATGAAACTTGTATCGTAACTGAAAGTTTTAGCCGAACCTAACTGAAACTTTCGGTTTCGGACCTTTCGGTTCAAGTTAGGTTCAATTCACATATGGAAAATTGGCACTCAAAAACATAATAAGCCATAACCAAATCATATCAATCTTAATCAAAATTACAAACTAAACTAACCAAAACTTCGAAAACGACGAACTAACTGAAATCACCAAAATTACCTCAGTTTTAGCTAAATTAAACGAAAATCAAACTGAAACCAAAAACTTTGGTTAATTTTGACAGAATTTTCATAAACTGAATTAATCGAATACCTAACCAAATTTTCGATTGGTCTATTTCAGCAAAATTTTGTTCGAACCAAACTAACCAAATCAGCCAAACCGAACCAAGCCAACCAACCAATCGAACCTGGAGGCCTAGTAACAAGTTCACTGTTCACAGATCAAAATCAAGATGGGCAATAACCATCTTACATGGTAAAAATGTCAAATCACTCATATTGCCATTACCAAACACTAGTCAGGTCTACTTTTCAGACAAGAATCTCAATATCTTGAAACAGAACGCCAACAAGGAATAGTCAACCACGTATAGTTTAGTTACCTCTCTTGGAGGAGGCTGCGAGAAGCTGAAACTAACTTTGGATTGAATAGCTAGCTTCACATCATCACAATCAATGGTGGATTTGCTGGCATGCTCTGAGTAAACCTGAGCATCGGTCAACACTTCGACCACATAACGGTACCATAGTTCAAGAAACTGGTGGACCACGCGAGGCTCGTAGTCCTCCACGCCCATCGACTTAAGCAGAGACTTGACAATCTTGGCGTCTCTTGGCACATCTTCTTCACCCTCTCCAGCCATTGCTTTTTTTTTCCACTAACAGAGAGAAACGATAACGATCAATGGTTTGGTTCGAGAAACGAAGAAGGAGATTTAACCTAGCTCGAAACAGAGAAGATTATATGCCCTAGATCGAATAAAATA
The DNA here is from genome assembly GCF_000695525.1 of Brassica oleracea var. oleracea. Taxonomy (NCBI): domain Eukaryota; kingdom Viridiplantae; phylum Streptophyta; class Magnoliopsida; order Brassicales; family Brassicaceae; genus Brassica; species Brassica oleracea. The sequence goes on from NC_027750.1 coordinate 63,998,846, forward strand.
TCAAAATCACATCTGATTAAACCATAGCGAGGGTTATAGATACCTAACACGAGCGAAATACGGTGGAGAGCGGCGACACTGCACGACGGAGATGAAAAACGTCGGCGAGTTAATTGCTCTCTCCCTCTCTCTCTAGAAGTAGATCTTATTTTGGTATAGTTTGTAAATATCTGTAACGTTGAGGGTGAAACTGGAATTTAGTAGAACGCAACGCTATTTACTACTTGCGTTTTTAAATAGGTGGGCCAAAATGGGCCAGTGTCTGTTGTTAACTTAGGTGTTCACGTTTTTGGGTCTGATTCAAATCGGTTTTTATCGGTTTAGGTTTTTCAGATAAAGGAGTTTAAAATATGTAGATTTGGATTTGGGATTTGGTTCTATTCATTTTAATCTGGTTAGTTCTAAATGTTTTATACTTGTAAGTTTTAGATACCAAAATATTTGAATGTCACTTTATTCATTTTTCAGTTTTTAATCCCAAATTGATCAAATTTATATGACACTGTACAAAATAACTAAAAAACTCTAAAATGATTAATATTTCTGAATACTTAAAAATATCACAAAATGATAAATTTACAATAAAAATTCACAACAACTAAATCATAAATAAAGTATTATAACAGGATATATAAAATCACAAATTTGGGATTTAGAAAGATTCTAAATAGTTTTACCAAGTCTGAATAACAGTTTTTGTTGGATGTACTCTAAATACTTGGATTAAGAATTTCCAAGCTTCTATATGTATGGGTAAAGCTTCAATTAGGTTTTTATTTAGAACTTTTTTTTATAGCTCTTGTCGAAATTTTTGCATTTGGATGAAATGTAGACTATGTACATCTAAATATATATGTAGGAACATGGCCTCCAGGTTTGGTTTGGCTCTTGAAGAAATAGTTAGGATACTCTTTCATTATGTTATTTTGTTTTGTTTTCTAGATTTCAAATACATCTGCAATGAAAATACACCAAATGTAGCAGCCTTTTGTTTGAATATAATTTCACATCCGAACCCTTTGTTTTTCTCTCTCTCAGAATTATATAATTATGGGCCACTATACTCTTCTTTTATTGCCCATTAAAGGCCCAACTAGAATGACCGCCATATGTACATCTTAAATGCCGATAATAGCCTTCTCATTTTCCTCCTGACTTGTCCGTTTTTGGGTAACGTAAAATTACAGTAATGTCCTCGCCGGATCGTGCCGTCCTTTCCCTGTTGGCCGACATCTTCTTATCCTTCGATGGAGCCATCCTCGGCGTAACCCTAGCTTTCGGCGCCGTTCGCGCTGCTTCCAAGTACGCCTCCACCTCCGCCGCCTTGAATAAGATCAAAGACTCCCCCGAAGTCTCCGTCTCCGACCTCCGATCACTGATTCCGCCGTCTGATGGCGAGAGTAGCCCTGGTAATCAGCGTGTCGTGGTGGTTCGCGGAACCGTCGAACCTAAAGTCACCGGCGATGGAAGTCACAAGAACAACAACGACAATAACGTGCTAATCTCTCAAGAGACTGGAGAGAAAGCTCTTATCATCCATAGAACTCAAACTGTACGTTTATATATAGAAAGGCTTAAGCTTTTGGTGCTGCTTTGAACAGAGACTGTATAACGATTTGTAGAGGAAGCATTCTAATCTCATTATGATCTCCTTACAGTATATATATAGTGGATGGAAGAACTCAACCTTTACGTATACATATAATATCACATACATTTGACTTTGCATCATGTTACTGTATAAAGGCTTAACCTTTGGTGCTTGCTTAGAAGAGAGACTGCATAAAGAATTGTATATCTCATAGTGGAAGCATTGTAATGTGTATCTGTTTTTCAATTTGATGTCTTTGCAGTATATGTATAGTGGATGGAAGACTCTGTTTCATTTGTCAAGTGGTCACCGGTTTCTTTTGGAAAGATCTTTGCCCAAACAAAGAGCTGACTTTATGAGAATGGTGAGCTTTTGGCTCTATCTATGATATCATCAAACTAGTTTTGACATTGTGCGCCTGTGTGCAGGTCCCGTTTGTTATTGTGGATAAGAACCAACGGTCGCAGTCTAGTTTCCTCGTTGTTAACATGGATGGTGCAAGGCAGCCTCTTCCACTTACCACTGTGTATAATCGTTTGCAGCCTATTAATTCATCTCCCTATTCCTTTCTTCAAGCATTATTCTTCCCCGAGTATCCTGTGAGTATGTACATTGGAAAACGTTTCTGTTTCTTGAAGATCTTCCTCCCTAACTTTGTGATATTTTCCTTCTTCCAAAGGTTGGTATGCTTGATGTAGAGAAGATCTTACCACCTGGGAGAGACTTAACAGCTGTTGGTATCTGTAGTTTTAACAATGGACTCCCTGAAATCAAGTCTTGCCAAGATCTTCCCTATTTCTTGTGAGATTACTACTACTTCTTTCTCCAATCTGTTAAGCTCTCTTGCTTTTCATCTATTAATCGTTTTGAATGATCTTTGCAGATCAGATATGACTAAGGACAAGATGATAATGGACCTTACGGAGACTACCAGTGTATTATTCTGGGGCGGTGTTATCTTGGGATGTTTGTCTGTAGGCATACTTGGCTTTGCTGCTGTCAGGTACTTGGCTAATGAGACACAGATAGTTTTTTGGGTTTAGACAGTGTTTTGATTCGAAATCTGTTTACTGTCTTTTACCTTCAGGGCCTGGAATAGATGGAAACTAAGGAGAGAACTGCTACAGAGACGACCAGATCAACACATGGTCGATGATGAGACAGAAGAAGATGCTGATGAGATTCCAGATGGAGAATTGTGTGTGATCTGTGTGACAAGAAGGAGAATCCCTGCCTTCATTCCCTGTGGACATGTTGTATGTTGCAGATACTGCGCCTTAACAGTGGAACGAGGGCTGAACCCTAAGTGTCCTGTTTGTCTCCAGGCCATTAGAGGATCTATGCGCATATACTACTCTTGATGAATGCTAATCTTTACCTCATTTGTGTATATGTAAATCTCAGAGAATCAGAAAATGTTGAAAATAACAAAATAGTTTGACAAAGTTCTTCAATTTAGAGTGAGATTGCAGATGATGTAAACAGAGTTTTGCAATAACAATTTTATAGCCAAGGATGACTTCCCTTCTTCTCAGATGTCTCAAGTCCCTGACATGAGAGCTGATACATGGTGTGTTGATGGGTACCCTGAGAATCTGAACGGTGTGTTTGATGAATCTTGAAGCTTCTTTGTATTGAGGAAACGCCCACTGGAGCCTCTAGCTCTCTTCAAAGCATGAAGATGGCGAGACTCATGAAGGTAAGGCTGCAAAAAAAATAACAAACTTTGTAACTCATTAAAGATCTTTGGTGTTTTAAGCAAGAGGGAAAGTGTAAAGGTTCATACTTTACGGCTCTTGATGAGTTTATTCCGAGCTTCAAGCTTAGCACGATGCTTCCTACGACGTAGAATGGCGTGGTACTGTTTAGCATTGACGAATATTGGTTCGTTCTCTTGAATGTTATGAGGCAATGGCACCCTTGAAGAAGCCAAACCCATCATTTCTAAACGCGACAGCGCCTGCAAGCAAAAAAACTTTCCCAATATAAACCAACCAACGCCACTACTTTGTCTAAGGACAAAGCTTTACAGTATCTTACCTTTGGTTGAGATGCATATTCAGGAGCCAAGAAACTACTGAAATGTGGTGTTTCAGGACATTGAGGAGGCCAAGATGCTAGACCAGAAGCAGGAGGAAACACAGAATCTTGTGAGACCATCGACGAGGTGGTTGTATAACTTTCAATACCCTTTCCCTGGTTCTCCATGTAACCTGCATCAACCAAAAATATTCAGCGGTTTTTGTTCGGTAATAAGACTCAAATGTTCAAAACAGTTTACATTCTACAAAGCTAGCAACTTCACAGCCACCGCCTGATTCTCCAGTAGATTGCGTTGAGGAAGAATCTTGATCTTGCAGCTGCAAACCTGATTGTGTAGACATCATCATCATGTCCCTTGTCAAGCTGAAAGATTGAGATCCTTGAATGTTTGTTGGCATTGAATCTTTCCTTTGGAACACTTGCATTGTCTTCTTGATAAGCTAGTGTGTCCAAACCAAGCAAAAGTCTAGTCAAGAGTCACTTTTGTCATGATCCAAATGACTTAACAAATCTATACTAAAGTCCAGATTCCAACTGCTCAATGACATGAAAGATTCAAACTTTTTGAAAACCCAATTTTGGTTAAACAGAATGATTCACTAAAACTTGCATAGAAAGCATAACATGCAAACCCCAAATCTCTGAGGGTGAATATAAAAGAAGAGCTTTTTAAAGAGAGTGGACAGAGAAACTATATTGAAAGATTTTTAACTCAATCAAATCTCTTTGATCTTACTGATCCAATCAAACAGAGACAAAAATGGCATGGATATAGCAAAGAGAGAGAGACCTTTGGTGTTTGGATTTGGTAAAAGATGGAGAGATTGAGAAGTTAAGTAACAAGTTTCAGATGATGATGATGATGCATGTCTTCTTCCTCAAAACATGGCTGTTTCTTCTCTCTCTATCTTCCTCTGTCTCTGCAGTCTGCACATATGTGTTTTATTGGCTATGGCTTAAAAGTTAAAAGACTAAACCTGACTCTTTTCACCTTTTTATGTGTCTATTCTTTTTTCTTTTTTAATCTCCCCCACAAATACCAATTTTATAGACAAAAGCTTAGATATATATTAATTTGTTTTTTTTTTTTTTTTTTTTTGTAACACTTATTAATTTGTTGTTTCCAATTCAATTTTTTTGTAAAATTAGCAACTTCATCAAAAAAAACTAAAAAATAAACAAATTTTTTTTTTTTTTTTTTTTTTTTTGTAACACTTATTAATTTGTTGTTTCCAATTCAATTTTTTTGTAAAATTAGCAACTTCATCTGTGGTAAACTTTGCTTAATGTTCAGAAAAATTATATTTGCCTCTCTTTTTATTTATTTATTTTGTCTATAATTTAAATTTTAGTGTATTAAATTTAAACACATCAGACATCACTATTTCATTTTATTAATTTGTGACACTTTTAATTTTAAAACTATATAGGATTATATTAATAATAGTAATAAAATATAACAGATATGGATATAATTATTTTTATGACTAGGAGATTTCATATAATTTTACGATTCATATATTTAGACAAAAATAGATAAAAATAACAGGTGATAATTATATAATATGATGTTAAATGATTTTTTTTTTTGAAAAGCATGTATGAAACCATTTTACACTATTCACCATAATTTTATTATTTATTATATCTTAACTAATGTTTTTTTACTAGCAGTTAGAGAATCTGTCTCGATGGGGAAATATGCACCGCTGAAGGTGAGAGGAGGAATAGATATAGATTAGGTTCAATATAATCTGAAATTATTAAACAAGCCCACTACACGACATCGTTTAATAGTTTTAAAATGAAAACAATTGATATTTTTCACCATTTTCTTACCACTACACAAACCGGAAGAAATGGTTAAATATTTATAGAAAAATTCCACTATCCGATCCATTTCCGACTATTTTTATGATGATAATAAAGTGGTCAAAACTTGGCACAAATTACTGACCATTTTTGTAACCAGTTCGATTAGTTGGTAATTTCTGACCATCTTTTGTCTATTTTTTAAAATCATCATGAAATAGTTAATTTGTGGTTGTAAATATTTTTGATTAATTTATGTGGTCAGGAATTTTGGTCACAGGGAAGATAATTAAGTATTCTTAAACATAGTTCATAGTGAAATATAGGTAGTATTATTGAATGCATACCTTTTTTTCTTTTCCATATGTTTTTCTTCAGAAAACTTGTTTTTAAAAGCAAAAATATAGGTGGAATGGTGTCAACATCTCTTATGTGCATTTAAGCGAACAGTTTAAAATATTTTAATTTTCCAGTTGGGCTAATTAAAATTTATTGCAAGTCAAGTAAAGCAAGAGTCTTTTTCAATTTTCTTTTCACATTTCTTGATGCAGCTTTCTCAACACAAGAAACGAATCGTAATTTGGTAGTTTCACTTTCTGTATCATCCCTCTACATTTTTTCCACCACAACTCTAAATAGTAATTACAACAACAAAAAAAACATAAAATATATCAAAAAAGAAATAAAATTTGATATAGAAACATTTCTAATTGAGATGCTTCCCGAAACCAAAACTTCGTGTTGTAATGTGACATTTTATTAAAAAAGTATTCTAATGTGACATATAAAAACTCTTTGTTAAGTATTTTTTAGATGGTTTAACAATTAACAATGATGATGGAATGCATCTCTACGGTACAATACATGGTGTTATTGAATGGTCAACTAAAAAGACACATAGTTCCACAGCAGGGATTAAAACAGGGAGATCTATTATCTCTTTATTTGTTTATTTTATGCATGGAAGCATTGGTTGCAAATATTAAAAAAGCTAAGAGGGAAAAACAGCTGACATGTATTAAGGTTGCAAGGGTTTATCCTCCAATTTCACACTTGTTGTTCGCAGATGATAGCCTTTTCTTTTGTAAAGTAATTAAGGAGGAGTACCAGACAATTCTCAAGATTTTAAAAGAATACGAAGTGATATCAGGCCAGCAGATAAATTTTGACAAATCATTAATCCAGTTTGGCCACAAGATCGATGAGCCTACTAGGCAGGAACTATGTGACATTTCAGGGATACAAAATATCGGAGGAATGGAGTCATATTTGGGAATACCCGAAAACTTGAGAGGGTCAAAAATAAAAGTTTTTGGATTCGTTCAGGATCGATTAAATAATAGAATAAATGGATGGACGTTAAAATTCTTTACCAAAGGTGGAAAGGAAGTAATTATAAAATCTGTGGTCACGACTTTGCCAAATCATGTAATGTCCTGCTTTCGTAGACCCAAAACAGTAACGAAGAAGCTAACGAGTGTAGTGGCACGATTTTGGTGGGGTTCAGGGGGAAATAATAGAGGTATGCATTGTTAATCATGAGATAAAATATGTAGCCCTAAAGAGGATGGAGGTCTGGGTTTTAAAGACCCATAGATTTTAATACAGTTATGCTACGAAAGCAATTTTGGCGATTAACACTTTATTCTCTCGGGTGTTCAAGGGTCGATATTTCAGGAATGCATCACCCCTGGAATCCATTAGATTGTACTCGTCATCTTATGGTTGGCATAGTATTGTCTCTGCTAGATCTCTGGTTAGCAAAAGACTAATCAAAAGGGTGCGATCAGGATCATCCATCTCAGTATGGAATGATCCCTGGCTCCCATCCGCCTGAGACCAGCAAACAAAAATTAACATAATTCTTATACGGACCTTACAATGAACTCGCTCATCGATGCAACATCGAGAACATGGAATTTAAAGGTAATTCGGACTCTGGTAGATGCTCGAGATGTGAAAATAATTGAAAGTATACCCTTAAGTAGAGTGGCGACAGAGGATCAAAATGGATGGCATTTTACTAACAATGGGAGATACACGGTTAAGTCTGGATATCAAGTAGAACGAGTATACCCAGATAGAGAAAGGAACATACCAGAGCTTGGTCCTTCGGTCACTCCTTTGAAGGCTCATTGCTGGAAAGTATGTTGCCCACCTAAGATAAAACATTTTTTATGGCAACTGGTCTCAGGATGTATTGCGGTTAAAAAAAAATTAAAAGCAAGAGGAATCCAGGGGGATACAGTTTGCGCACGATGTGGAGACCCTGAGGAATCCATAAATCATGTGTTTTTTGAATGTCCACCAGCGGTGCAAGTATGGGCACTGTCACACATTTCATCTAACCCAGATATTTTTCTCACTCAATCACTTTTTGCAAACATAGATCATTTATTTTGGAGGGTATCTCCAGCAATGGATGATCATCATTTTGCTTGGATCTTATGGTATATTTGGAAAGGAAGAAACAATAAAGTATTTAGCAATTTGGATATTGATCCTAGGGATACTTTTAGACTGGCAGAAACAGAGTCTTTACTTTGGTCAGAAGCACATGATAAACTTACACAGGGGACTGATCATATGCGCTTACCAGTAAATGCCATAACACCGAGTATTCCAGGAAGATGGTGTTTTACGGATGGATCATGGAAAAATCAGGAATCATACTCGAGACAAGGATGATATAGCACTTTGGAAGGATTTGAGGGTTTATTGGGAGCAAGGAATACGCGGGCGAGTCAGTCATCGCTACATTCGAAAATGGAGGCGCTCATTTGGACAATGGAATGTATGAGGAATCTACGACAGTTTAATGTTACATTTGCAACTGATTATTTTCAGTTGGTGAAGATAATTTCGTAACCAGAATAGTGGCCAGCCTTTGCAAGTTATTTGAAGGATATCGCGATCTTGAAGACAAGTTTCAACAGCTCAAAGCTCATTCATATACCACGGACGCAGAATACAATGGCGGATAGTCTTGCACGAAGTGCACGAAAGCAAACGTCGTTTGTCGTCTATATAGATGCGGAGCTACCAGTTTAGTTTACCGAGTCTAGATGAGTCTGTATTTAGTTACCGACAAAAAAAAACAATTAACAAATACTTTAGAGAAAAGTTAAGTGTAACTGTGCAACGTAACCATCATGCTTCCAAAGAAGTGTAACAGGTGTTAACATAAAATGTTATAATATCATCGTTGAGGGAATCTAGAAGTTCTTAAACTCAATTATTTGATTTTAACCTTATTTTAAAACTTAAAAAAAAAATTCAATAATAATACTAATATTCTAAACACGACAGCTATTAATATGCCAACTCCCCTACCCTCGATCTAAAACTCATCACGAAAAGATAAAAAATTTATACGAAAATACAAAGCAGTTAAGACCAAAAAAAAAAAAAGACTAATGGTGACCAAAGAACGAAAGGGAACACTGAATTCCTTATCATTCCAAAAAAAAAATCACCATTCCTCAATTTTTCTTTCTTGTTCCTCCTCATTCTTTTTTTGTAGAGAAATATACTACTTCCGTTCCCAAAAGTAAGATGTTTTAGATTTTTTTTTGTTCCACAAAGATAAATTTTCTATATTGTTAAGGTATTTTTTTATACTTTTGAGGAACATTAATGGAGAATATTTGAATTGATTAAATTTCATTAGTGGAAAGTTATTAGAAAATGTGTAATAAAGTAAAAAATAAATTAAATTATAAACATTTATTAAAATTTTTAATAAGCGTGCATACTCTAGAAAATCTTACTTTCAGGAACAGAAGGATTAGAACAAAAGCATTTCTTGTTAAATTTGATAAGAAACAAACATTCATTTTCATTCCTGCAATTTTATTTCTATACGTTCATTTCCTATTCTTTTTCCGTGTTCCCGAAAAGGTCACCAGTCGGAGCCTAAAACAGTGCAGAATATGGAAAGAAACATGTTTGCCTAGCTATTTTTATATAAAAAGACTAAAAACATAGAATGTCATACATCTAAAGATTAACGTTAAAGATTAAACATGGATACGACTATACGAGTGAATAAAGAAGTGAGATCAGGACGAACCATCCAAACCATCTAATCAACATCAGATGTGTTTTTTCCTTCCGTGGACCATCGAACCATTTATCAAATTGAAAAAAGGTACTGAAAATAAATTAAAATTAATTAATCAAACCCCATTTCATAAGAAGATTGTTCGCAGCCTTGTGCCAACATTCATGGTTTGATCAAAAGCTAATAAGAGGCTCTTCGTTTACATGGCATATCCTGCAACAATATCAAAGTAATCAGAGATGTCAGCAAAATCTAACTCTTTTGAGCACTTATAAAACGAAGCAAAGAAAAGACAGGGTAACAAATTAAGGAGGATAATAGTAAACCGGTTGGTATAGTGATAGCGGCATAAACAACACCGGTCTCTGCTGACCAATCATCTGTTGTGGGTTAAGTTATAAGAACTTGATTCCAAAATTCAATTTTTATTTTCCAAGATTCGTATTAGAACAAATAATCTGAAATCATGGCTCTAATAGCAACAAACCTGTGGACCATTTGGAGAATAATATGTTTGATTTGGACCAAGCTGTGTTGTATTATTATACATCATTGGTTGTTGTCTAGGGAATGCTGCTCCCATCTGCCAATGTCATTTTTTTTATGAATGAGAAACATGCATGATAACAGATTCAGAGGTTGATCACAAGAGAAAATTAAAGAGTAAAGAGAGTTTTTTATTTTATTTTTTTGAAACTGGCTTTGAGTAAAGAGAGTTACTCCGTATCCAATGTGTATACCGGGAATCTGTGGAACAGAAGGGTAATAAACTGGAGACTGAGGACGTGAAGCTGTTGGAGGTGGTTTGAAACTCTTTTCCTATCAGTAGCTCTCCATTGTAGACAAGCCGGACCAGAGGTGGCTGCGTCTTCATTAGTATTTTGAGTGCACATTCAAAGAGTCAGTTGGAAATCAAAGTTTAAAAGGTTGGGATTAGATAGATATGATAAAGAAAAAGTGAAGTTGCACATACCTTCAAGACCAGACACTGATTCCACCCACGGACCGACGGACGGCTGCGTTAAAACAGGTTGAAGGCAACAAAACAATATTACAATTCATTCATGGAACGTTAATGAAGAGCGTATTATTTATCTATTGGGCCTTTTCACATAATCCGTTTAAACTTATTTGGGCTTATTGGGCCTGGCTTGGGACTCCCAATTATATAATCCTTCGCAAATGTTTTTCAACTAGCTTATACTTTTCTGTTAGAGTGAATTCGGTTAAAATCCTAAAAGAAGTTACTAATTAAGAGAATATCCAAGACACAAAACATGTGGACTTTGTATTGCAAGTAGAATAGAGAAAATGACTAAATAGTCCTTCTGTAACTTACAATAGATTAGGCGTATTATAGGTAGGAGGCTAAATTGGTTTAAAAGATAATTGAGGGAGAAGGTAATGATTAACCTAGTATATATCCCCTTTTAATTTACGTGTGGCTTGCCACTAAAGGATTGACGAATCAACGTTTTAGAAGATCAGTCGACTGAGCTTGAAGAGTGGCAAAGGAGCCCCTCAACGGTGACAAATGCTATTCAACCGATGGTGAAATTTGTAAACTTTGATGAGGTTAGATATGTCGTATCTTTTTCAAATCCTAAATACCCGAATCCAACACGGATCCGGCATGGACCCAAAAAATTACGGATATTTTATGGATATTTTAATTATATACCCGAATCTATTTTGACCCGAAAAGAACCGACCCGAACCCGAACCGAAAATTTCTAAGTATCTATTGGGTCTAAATGTTTAAGATCCGAAAGATCTGGACACGAAAAAACCCGACCCGAACCCGATCCGAAGACCCGAACGCCCATGCCTAGGGTGGTGTATGGTTGTTGGAATATGAAATTTAGGATTTTAATAAATATATAAATAAATACTGAAAAAATATAATTTTTTTCAAAAATAGTTTCAAACAAAATTTTCGATTTTCAAAAAAAAATTTGAAAAACAAATTCGAAAAAAACTCAAAAAACAAAAATTTATAAAAAAGATTGAATTTGAAAATGTAAAATTCGAAAACATAAAAAAAAATATATTTTATATTTTTTTAAATTTTTATTTAAATAATTATTTACTATATATATAGAGAACAACTGTAAAAGAGTCTTTTGCCACTTAATGAAGAATGTATTTTTGAAAATGTTCCTTTAGTGAAGGTAAAGATGAATAATGGTAATATGAAAGTGGTAAACATGAACTTCTCTCATTTATTATTAAGTATTTCAAACGTATGAGTGTTTTCAAGTTTATTTTACGCAATAAAATATATTTACGTTGTGCTGAAAAGCTTTGTTATATATAAATAATTTATTATTAAATATTTTGAATGCATTAATAATAATTTATTTTAATGGTCTTTTAATTGGTAATAAATCTATTTATAAACATTTCTAAGATAATTATGTATGTATGCGCGAACAAAACACCTAATTATTAATAAACATAAATCAACGTTGTACTAGCTATATACAGTAAAAACTCTATAAATTATAATTTATTAATTCATACGGTTATTAATTTTAAATAAATTTTCTTTTTCTATATTTATAGTTTTTAAATATTTCTTTTAAAGGCTAAAAGTATTTTATTGTACAATAATATATATATTATTTAAAATTTATAAATTTGAATTTATTTGGATTATATTATTTGATATATTATATGTATGTTAAATATGTATGATAACATTTGTGTTTTATATGTAATTAGATAAAGTGACACCAATTTATTGAAAATGAAAAATAAAATTAGAGATAAATTCATTTTGAATACAAATAAACAATTCCCTAAATGTTTTACTTATAATTTATATATGGTTATTATTAATTTAAAGAGACCATATATTTAGTTAAGATTTTTCTAAATTTTATTATCTTATCGAATTATCTCATATTTTATACTGGTCCAACTTAAGATATGAAATATTTATTAATTTATAGTGTTTATTAGTTTATCGAGTATTAATTTATAGAGTTTACTGTATATTGTATAAATAGTTAATCCTTACTTTTAAAACCGCATAATCTAAAACTGATTTAAATGTACGCATAACCTATGCTAAGTTTTTTAAAAATAAACTATTAATAAATAATATTAGATAGCTTAATCTGTTATATTAGTTATATCAATACTATTAAAAGGGAAGTAGTCTTAAAAAATATACGTATGAAAGTTGTTTGGACCATTTTATTTATCTCATTATTTTTTGGTCTTATCTTAAATTTAGACTAATATGTTACCATATATTTCTTTAACAATAATTCATTCAATTCTTTTATTTATTCAAATTTCACTCCTAAATCGTAATCACTACTATTACTATATTTACCATTTTGATTTTTAATTGTAAAAACATTGAAACTAATGTTTTATATTATCACTTTTATCATATAATATATGATTTAAAACAAGAGAAGTTACACGACATATATGTGTACATTATAACTTCCTCTTTCCTTTATAATAAAGTTATCTTATCATATATAAACTTTACCACTAAAATCTCATATCATATACTAAAGTTTCAACCGTCTATAGTTTGATAGATATTTTCATATTTAAAATGAGTTTTCTGAATATTCATGTTACCTTCACAAAAATGTAGAAATTCATTGGTTCTGTTAAAGCTAACCCGACTTCACGATATTAGTATTGATTATTCACGATTTTGAAAATTATTGGTTTAGATATTATACTTTATATACTTTTCACTTAAAAACGAATCAATACTATTACAAGAAAAAAAGTCGTAAAAAAACTAATATAAAAAGTTGTTGAAGTCATGTATAACTATTTTTTTTTTGGTAATACCATTAATCATTCTAACCATACAATATTTTAAATATTTTTAACAGATCCTAATATTATTCCTTAAGATACCTTTACTCAGAAAAATATTTCATCAACCATGTTTTTGTACAATAACGTTAAAAATCTATATCAATAATGGGTCCACATATGTTCGGGTATTTAGGATCCTAAAAAAAATCAAAATATCTAAAAAATCTGAAAAATATTCGAAACTCCAAACAAATACCCAAAAAATTTAAATACCTAAAAATTCAAAATCTTATTCAAAATCTGACACGGTGAACTGAAAAATACCCAATTTTTTTTTAATTTGAAAATTTACCTGAAATGAAAAACTATAATAGTAAACCAAAAACTTTAAAAAATATCCATAATACCGGAAACATATTCGAAATATTCAAATATACCTACACAACATATTTATGATCGGGTCTAGGATAGGACCCGGACTCAAACAAAGACATGCGGGTCCAAAAAAACCCAATAGGTTATCTTCTCTGGACCTGAACTAAACCTATATTTTTAGGTTGGGTCAGTTCGATTTTTTTTTTAATCCGGATATAATTTTCATGCCTAAAAGAAACTTACGTAAAAGTGTACATATAAAGCCTCAGATAAACTAATTCGTAGATTATATAACTGTTAAAAAATATTTTTTTTATATAATAAGACTTTGTATTATAATATAATCCAAATAACCCGCCCTTTCCAAGCGCGGATCAAAATCTAGTAAAATAGTTTAATGTTCCAGTTACAATGATATTTATTGTAAACCCAATATTTCAATAAATATCCTAAAGATTTATTTTTATAATTAATTATTTTATTTATTATATAGCATAACATAAACATAAACATAAACATGATCATATTTTTTTTTGACAACGGCTATTCTATTACTCGAAGAACTTGAAGTAGTCTGGGTAACTAAACCAGAATAAAACAATCAATGTAATAAATTTCTCTATGAAAAGATTCAAAACATCATTATAAAATTATGTTAGTCTTCAAAAAATAAACTCAAGTTAGCCAAATATAATTTAATTTACTTAATTTAATTATTTTTAAGGACAGAAGTTTTGTCTTCATATATATAAAATAAAGGAAAAGAAAATTGAATTTTGTATAGTTTGGTTAGCTTTTCGGTATTCTTTTGATAAACCCAAACCAAAATATATACACTGCTCAATATCAAAAACGAAAGAAATCTAATTAAAAGCCTCTTAAAGTATTGACACTTGGATGATAGAAAGTTTGACCATATCTATTGTTTCCAGAATAAAATGGTTGAGTTTTTTTTTTTTTGATTAACGTGTGGATATCCCAGGTCCATAGAGAGGTCCAGATTAATTTCCAAGGGGTGGTGCAGTCTACGGATAGATCCTCTTTCCGAGTATTCTAATGGACCCTAAAGCATAGGTTCATATCCGTGTTAGATGACCAGGATAATTATGACTTAGTTTCGTGCAGCAGATAGATCGAACCTGAAACGTGTTGGCGTCTCAGTCCCGTCTCCTCGACCACAATCACCCGGTCAAAAAATGGTAAGAGTTTTACTATAAAAAGACCAACTTTCTCCTATACAATACACACATTTCTTCTCTTATCATCTTCTTCAATTCCTCATATTCTTTGATTCGGGCTAGCTTAGCTTCCTCTAAATAAAAGGTTTTTCCTTTTCATTTATAAATAAACTATTTATTTACAGATATTCCGTTTCTGACGATCTATTTGTTTGTATGTACGTATCTCGTAACATTTCAGAGTTTTCTCTCCACCACTGGAGACAGAGAGCATCAGCCCCTCTGCACTGTTGCAATATCCAAACATGTTTTCTAACTCTTCTTCACAGGTAAGTAACAATATATGTTTCTGATTGTTCTATAATACGTGATATATAATCATATGATAAATAGTTGAACGAACATGTGACTGAACTTTTCAAAATTAAAAAACATATGATTGAACAAATACTTGGGAGTATAGTTACGTATGTTATTTTCAAAACAATTGGATATCATGATATACGAAATAGTATATAATATTTATCGGTAATCACATAATATGTTATTTTCTTTTTCACGATATTTTATCATACCTGTTTGCGTTTATCAATTTACAAATGATGTTCCATAAGAAAAGTATATTTTAACTTTCACAATTGATTTTCACCGTAGAATACAAACTCTAGATATGATTATGAATGATAAAACTATATTTTGTTAGATCTCAGTGTTCTTTCTAGGAGGAAAAGAAAAAGAAATGAAAACACCAATCCTAAACCCTAACTGTTTATTTTCTTTGGTTACTTCTTTTTCCAGATTGTCCCTCCTTCTTCAGTTACCATTATTGGGCCTCCAGAGATGGTGGAAAATTACGGTGGCGATCATGCAACAATGATGATATCCAACAACGGTCTTCCTCATCAGCGGATGGACGCTGATCAGGCTCCTGAAGATCCCAACATTGGTTATGTTCTAAATGTCGAACCTTCATCTCCAAAAAGAAGGTCCCAAGTTAACATCGTATAATCAACTATAGTATAATAAACTCAATATTTTTATTAAATTAACCTAAATTACACAATTCTCTCGCAGGGAAGATGACGTATCAAACATGATTGGAGCCATAAGAACGGGCAGATACAATGAAGGGGTCAAAATTCAAATGGAAAGTGAAGAAAACAATCTTGACGATGGTTATAGCTGGAAAAAATATGGTCAGAAACTCATCAGGGGGAACCCAAATGCGAGGTTGTATAATATTTGTTTCACCAAGAGGCTTGCTTACTCCGAAATTAGTCTCACGCTTTGGGCAAAACCTAGATATTCGATGCTTAATCTAAATATGTATATTTTTATTTTGGTATAAATGGTTTTCATTTATTTTGGTATAAATGGTTTTCACAGGAGTTACTACAAATGCACATTCGTTGGGTGCAACGTGAAGAAGCATGTGGAGAGAAGAGCAGACAATGTGAAGTCATTGGTGATTACATACTATGGGAATCATGAGCACGCTGCACCAGTTCACCGCAGAAAGTGTTACCTTCTAAAGAAGCGGCCAGGTTCTTCAATGTCTCAAGATGCTAGCAATAAAACCCCTCGGTTAGGCAGGCCACCTTCTTCCTCTTCGGCCTTTCAGGTTTTCTCTCCTTCGTTCGAGCCACACCTTGATATGACACAAATCAATATGACTGGACTCTCTAAACTGCCGAGTTTACCAGCCAACCAGAATGATGAACCGAAGATTGATCGTGCCTACCCGATGGTACATAGGTATACATGGGGATAAGGGATCGTCTATTTCTTATCCTTTGTGTCAACCTTTAGATGGTAAAACCATAACCAAAAAATGATGTAAACCCTTTTTATATCCTTAGTGATATACAATAATGTACAAGATATACAGTCTTGTAGTCATCCCTTTCATTATGATTTTTAATGCATATTATCTTTAAGTTGGCCTATTTAATTTCCAACAGTCAGATGGTTAATTCAGACAAACAAATTATAATTTCGCATTTCTTTTTGTGTTTTTGTAGTTTTTTTTTTGTTTTTTAAATAATCCTTCATGCCTTTGTGTTTCGTTAACTTATGTGTATGGTTAGGTTGAAGGTCTAGTTTTTAATTTAAACCGATCGTTAGTGACTCGGTCCAGGCGGCAAGGATAAGACTAAATCGTGTCAACAGCACAGATGGATTGTACCAATCATATTGTGTGCTGATTCATATTATACTTCATTAATAGAGTCGTATGTAACATGCCTGATTATATATATCCATCTTCCTTGAAGTCAAGCCATTAAGTATTTGGGATTAGCTTTGATTTTTTTTCTTTACAAGAAGTGTGTGAAGTCTTAAGTTTCAAGCCATTGACTTGCTGAGGCATTGATCCGAATAAGCGAGAGGAAGTGTGAAATTGAATTGGGTTTAATATTCTTGTTATGCTTTGCAGTACTTAGTTATATTTTCCTTGCCAGAAACTCTCAAATTTCTATGGTTACAGCCACTACTTGAGTCTGAGGCATTCTCCTCACTAACAGATTCAAAGTGGCTGGATATAACTCAAATACATTTAGGGTGTGACCGGTGACCAAGGGAATGAGGAGGAACACTATGTTACTTAACATTCCTTAAGCTTTTTACCATTCATGAGGAATATGTTTTCCTTTTCATTCCTTTTCATTCCTTTATTTGTAGAGAATTATAGAACAAATCAATTTCTCATTAATTTTGATAAGGAACCATCATTCCTCATCATTTCTAAAATTTTATTCCTACTCATTCCTTTCCTATCCGTTCCTATTGTTCCCATGATGGTTACCAGTCACACCCTTAATGTTTTTTCGTTTCTTATCTATCAAGACATTAATTGTCTATATATATAATGGATCATATTATTAAAGAAAATGAATCATTTTGAAGAAAATTTGTTGTTGTTGATTTCTTGTCATATATATATATTGTGTTTCTTTCCTTGTGTCTCTCTATTTGTATATTGTATTAGTCTAATAGGTTTGATATGTATTACATTTGAATTCCTTGTATTATAACCAGAGCCAGCATGAACCCATTGGGTTGAAACATTTTAATGAGACTCTATCATATTTAACAGTCCCAAATTGTTGCAAAACATTATATTTATATATTAATTTGTAGAAATAATGAATTAACATGATATATAAGAGAAAAAAAAAATTTAATTTGAAAATTTTATAATTAATAAACTATTCAATAGATAAAATTTAGTAATATGTAAAATTAAAAGATTCAAAGTTAAATATATTTTTGTCTTCTTATTTTGTTTTGTTTAGTTATAATTTGGATAGGACCCATATTTTCATGCCCATTTTTTCTTCTTCTTATTTTGTTTTGTTTAGGTATAATTTGGAGGGGACCCATATTTTCATGCCCGGGCTCTGTTTATTACTTAACTTTTAATGAACCCATATTACAAACAACTTTTGTGAAGAAAGGAAAATCAATGCAGAAGTGAAATAAAAGAAGAGTATTTAGTAGAGGTGTCAAATGGGCGGGCCGTCCAATGGTTGCCCATGTCCATATACAAACGGACTTAATATGGACAAACTCATTTTCCCATTGGTTTTTATTGGACAAAATGTAGGAGACCATTAAGAAAATGGTCTTTGTTGGTTTTGGGCTTTAAGGACGTGGACTGTCCAACGGTCACAAAACCTAGGGTTTCTAAAATTTAAGTTTTTCTGCTAAAATCGTAAAATCGATTTTTTCGCTTAAATTTTGATATCAAATTTTCCCGTCAGAACCAGAAAATCGAGTTTTTCCGTCAGAACCGCAAAATTGAGTTTTTTTTCAAAACGCAAAATCGAATTTTTCCGACAAAACCAAATCTAGTTTTCCGCCAAAACCGCAAAAACGAGTTTTTCCGCCAAAACTGCAAAATCGAGTTTTCCCGTCAAAACTGCAAAATTAAGTTTTTCCGCCAAAACCGCAAAATTAATTTTTCCCGCCAAGACCGGAATTGTTGTACTTATGAACTTATGTATTGTTGTACTTTTGAATTTATGGATGAATTTTAATTTTATGAACTTGTATATGTAATTGTAGGCTTATAAATTAAAATTTAAAATTTCTTATATGGTCATTATGAATCTCATGGCAGTCCATGAAAATATGGGTGTTAGTGGGTATGGTCATTAATGGACATGGTCACTCTCTGTACGCAAACAATAAATGGACAAATGGATATGGGCTAATGGACATGGGCTCGCCCAATTTACAGCTATAGTATTTAGACTCCGTTCCATATAACAAAAAATAATAATTAAGTAAATATCTTTTATTGCCAAAAAAAAAGTAAACATCATTTCACTGTTTTTGGCGCTGTTGACAATTTGATAAACCTTTTCTATCTTTCACCCAGGTTCTCCTCCTCTCTCTCCTATATACTTAAAATCTCTAGAAACATTTTCACTTCTATTTTTAGTGACTTCATCTGCACAATTTTCAACTATAAACAAGATTAATCCGTTGTTGCCCTTTGTCTCCTCATTCTTGTTATTATCATTGTCTCCTATACTTTCTTGAAAACCGCAGATGAAAACGACATAACCCTGATTGAAACAGTGGTCAAGCCTCTCCATACTGATAACGTTCGTGGCGAGGCTCAGCGAAAACGACATAACCCTATTGCCCCTTGTCCCCTCTTCTTGTTAATTTATATACTCTCTCCGTTTTAAATTATATGATTTTTTATCTTAATGCACAAAAGTTTAAGAAAATAATTTTAAAAATTATCATCAGGGGCATCCCTGCAGATATAGTGCTATAAAAAAATGGAGGGCCTGTCTAATTGTGGATCAATTTTAATTTTAGTCGTTTTCGTTCTTTTTTTTTTTCGTTTTTTTCAGTGACATATTAATAGTGGGCCACTAGGGATGATTTTATTTTAACCTACATTGTTATTCTCTTTTTTTTTACCTAAGAATAAATATTAAAGTTAACTAAAAATTCTATTAAATCTATAATATAATGAGGTAGTTGTCTCATTCCTGAACTGCCACGTCAGCAGGTTAGTGGGTTCCACTTTTAAAAAGTGTGAAAAAGTGTCAAAACTGTGGCTCGAACCCGGGTTATTGAGTTATAAACACCAACATTTATACCACTAAATTAAAGGATACTTTGTACATTGATGGCCGAAACTAATATATATTTATGAAGGTCGGAAACTTTTGCTTCTTCGGTTCTCTCTGTGGGACCCACACTTAATTTTTTTTATCTAATGATTTAATAAATACTTTATAACTCATGTTTTGAAATGGACTTCGTTAAAACAAAGGCCCAATAGACCTCTTTGGTCCGTAAGCGTTCTCTTCAATGGAAGTTTAGGGCTTTCAATTTTTAATCATCAGTTCATGACTCATCTAAGAAACACAGATTGACTCTTTGAGTTCCATGAATCAGTTTTTCTTCTTTAGTCTCTACATCTCCCCATCTTTAATAAATTCATCATCGGTTCTTTTATTTTGCCTGATAAATCATGATTGTGTGGTTTTAATTTTTTTTGGTCATCCTTAGCTTGCACCCTTTGATCAAACCAAGAAGAAGAAGAAGACATTTATCGTTCAGGATGCCATTGAGGACTTAGCTAAGTCACATGGGAGACATACTATCCGTTGCCTGATTGTTCAAGAAGAGTTTATGTGCTGTGAAACATATTTGTTTCTTTTCATCAGTTGCTTTGTTTAATCTTTTTTCCTGCAAATAATGATAGCTTTGATAGTTCATTTACGGGAGCCAAGAAGTAAAAGAAGAAGAAGTGTTTGACATTTTCTGTCTTCCTGAGTTTTTTTTTCCATTCATTAAACTTGGATTTTGAAGATTATGTTCCTCGCATTCTTTTTATTTTGATGGTTGTTAGGTTGAATGAAGATCATTGAATAAAGAAAATGTCGATGCTCCAGAAGATTTGGAGAATACTTTATATTTCTTTCTCTGATAATTCTAGCGACATAAATTTGAACCTTACAGAGGGTATATTGCAGAGCATCCTAATGACGAGGAAGAGGTGGAGGGAATTGATCTGCACCAGCAACGTTACCCGTGGGAGGGAAGTGACATGGATTACTTATACGACGAGGTAAGCATATCATTAGATGGTTTGCGGTCCATCTTTGAGAGCCGTCGATTGTAAGTGT
>NC_027750.1:64021375-64023438 GCF_000695525.1 Brassica oleracea var. oleracea
ATTAGAATAAATAAACAGTTTCAACAATATTTAATATGTGATTTAATAAACAAAAGAACACGTAGGATTTTTAGGATGTAAAGAGATTGGAGACAATAGTTAATGAGTATGAAAAGAATACGAAGCAGATGATGAAAAATGATTCGAGCAAATTAGTGGCAACACAGAGCTAAGCGAGATAAAAATATCAATCAATAAAGAATGAAAGAAGAATGAGCAGAGTTAAGTTATTACATAAGCCAAAACTAAGACAAATCAAACGACAGAACGTGAAAACAAATGTAAACAAGACAAGAGGAGAGGGTGAAGATAAAATGCATTGAAAAAATGAATGCTAGATTAGTAAGCAAAAGACAAAAAAAGATTAAAATTCAAAAACCCCGTGCCTTGGCGCGGATAATGATCCCTAGTCTTAAAAATGGGAGCATTTTAAATACAGAGCCAAGAAGACTCTGCTTCATTTAGCTCTGTTGAGGAATGCCGCTGAGTATCATTAAAATATAATTTAAAATTAATTAATTTAATTATAAATAAAGTAGGAAAAAGATAATTAGCTACGTAGTTTTTGATAAAACTTAAATTACCTAAATATGTAAAAACATCTTATATTATAAAACAATAAAATTCCTTTAAACATCATACATACTGGAACAGAATATCTCTTACATTTTTACATCAAATATAAAAATTCAATTTTTATTAGTACATTCTGAACATATACTTTTTCATCTTTTTCGTCTTTTCGAACTTTAAACTTATGATTTATCTTATCTATGGGTTGGGTGATATCATTGGGCTCGAGTTGCTCCATCTCCTTCTCCGGTTCAAGTAGGTGCCTATCGGCATCCACAGCTTGGTCATCTTAACTGGCCAGTATACTTATGAACAAAATCTAACCTGTTTATATGTTAAATAAATCAAAGTACAGCCCAAGGAAAATATTTTGTTAATTTTGTGAAACTTTGCTTATTTATTTATTCAATGCATAAAAGTCTCAGTTCTCACAGTTCTCTGTGAATCGCTGTCTGCTTCTGTAACGCGTCCAGTCTCTACTTATACCATCAATGTGTGTTAGTTTTGGCTTAAGTCAAAATCATTTTGCAAAGGAGGAAGAGAATCATATAATGCCATGTGCGTGGTCGTTTTAGTGTTGTGCTTCTTTTGGAATACCCTGTTCTTTTTCTCTTTTCTTGATGAGAGTGGTTTGGGGATTTGAAATGAGAGAGACTGCTGTTTCAAGGAAAAGATTGTGTTGTCATTGTTCTTCTTTGAGTTCTGTGTCTTTCTTTTCTTTTTTTTTTTTTTTTGGATTTAAGATTTATACCATCTTTTCAAAGGTTTTACAATGTTGTGAAACACAACTTATTACAAGGAGAATGAGAGAGAGAAGTTGCATTAACTATAAGGGGAAAGGAACCAAAAATACAACTCCAGCAAGGAGGGAGATGAGGAAGATATGAGAGAAGGAGAAAGGAGCCGATCACGCATGGAACGATCCACCACTCTGAAGAAACCGTCTTGATTCATCCTCACGTCCCTGAAGATGCGAGCATTCCGTTCACGCCACAGGTTGTAGACGATGACTTGACAGAGGAGCTTCAGAACAACCGCCACACGTCGAGCTTGAGGTCCCTGGAGGTTGCGACACTGCACCGTAACTGCATCCAATGAAGCTGGAGGTGACGCCATGTACCTGCCACAATATCGAAGCCAAATAGCAGCAGCAAAAGCACATTGAAAAAACAAATGGTTATGGGATTCATTTGCTGAAGTGCAAAAGACACAACCTGGTGGAACAGAGAGTCCCCATGATATCAAGCGGTCTCGTGTCGGTAACCTGCCAAGGAACGCTGTCCAGGAGATGAAAGAACAGCGAGGAATCTCCTCCTTGAACCAAACAAATGAATGCCACTGTACTGAAGGGTTATGCGTGCGAAGCCTCTCCCATGTCACACGCGACGAGAAGGACGCAGCAAAGCCTCCGGACTGGTTTCTCCACAAGTAGGCATCTTTGCCATTCGCATCAGTCGGGACTCTAGTGGTTGATAGGATAACATGGAGTG
>NC_027750.1:64025120-64029536 GCF_000695525.1 Brassica oleracea var. oleracea
GAGAAGTGTCCTGTAACTCGACTAAACTGTCCCACAAAGCTCTACGTTCCTCCACTTGATTGAAACCGTAGACAAATGTGACAGTTAGAGTAATGTTCTCAGAGAGAATAGTGGCTCCACAAGTGACTGATTGAGCAGTTGCATGGTAGATACACATCGTGACGGTAGGATCCCAAACAATGATGATACGACCCGAAACATCCTCCTCAAAATTCCCAAAAAAATTCCAACCCCGAGGAATTGCTCCTAAAATTCTCTCTTTATTATTCTCCATAATATGAGTTTCCAAAAAAGCTCCAAAAAGTGGCCTATGGATATTAATCCAATCTTTGGTCATCGTGTGGCGTCTATCGCTATTCAGTCCACGTACATTCCACGCAAAAAACATATTAAACATTTTTATTGGCGCCTCATGGCCCTGCGGCCACTCTTCCTATTCTTAACCAGAATAAACGGGTTGTCACGATCCTGATCCTCTAATGTCGGAGCCGTGTCTTGACGTTCAGTACCCTCTTGCTTTGCCACATTTTGATCTGAGTCTAAATTTGCAGAGCCACCAGGATCTACATTCGACACTAAGGCCTCTGTAATGAGCTCAACCACAGCAGCTGGCACCGCCTCTGATAATGATTCAGAACTAATTACCTCAACTGCCACTCTATCCGATATCACATCTTGCAGATCCCCTCGACGGTCCTTTACTGACTGCTGATCATTAACTACCACATCAGCGCTTCCTCTGCTGTCTTTGTCCGTATTACTGACTCCACCATGAGCAGTATCTTGCACTACTCTGTCACACTTATCAGCATCAGCTTCATGATTCTCAGTTTCCTGATAAATTTCACCCTCCTCTAGAGCACCAGATTCCTGAGCTTTGGGTGAAACAGTATCATTCTCCTGAGGCTCCGTTCCGCAATTCGTATCACGGACAATGTATGTATTTGCTTTTCTTTTCTTGGGATCCCCAAACATTTCTTTCATGTACTCTCCCGGATTTTCATAAAGAACCATTGGTTCCTGAGCTTGACCCAGCTTTCGTCTACATCAAGAAAATGGACCGCTTTTTAACTAAACATTAATACGTTCATAAGTTTGATTATCTTCTTGATTTCTTTGTTTATAGTTGTCTTTTTTTGTATATAACATTTTACACTAAGTCATTATGACGACATGCCAAGAAGAATCTAGTTGATGGTGTTATTTGGTCTGGACTCTTAATCAAGTGCCTATTTGTTTCCTCTCTCACTTACCCTTTTGAGAAATGATTGCTCTGTATGGAATTCTAAGTTCTAACTACTGCCCTTTAGTGATTTGGAGTAACTAATGTTGGAACTATTTTTTGAACATTATGAATAAGGTATTCATATGTCAAAAATGAAGTTTTATTTGAATGAGAAATGGAGGTCTAATGTGTGTGATTTAAGAATCTTGTATAAAGTAGCAAATACATACATTAGATATTTGATCTTGGATTTGGGTTTTGAGTTGTTAGTTGGACTTCATGTTCTTTAACTTAAATCAAATATATGTTGATCTTTTATATTGATAAAATATAAAAAAGAAATCAATTTTAAAGTATATTATCTAGTTTGAATTGGTCAAACAAAAAATAATTTTACTCTTTAATTTCTTGGTAAAAATGTGGAATAAATTCACATAATAATTGACAAGAATTAAAGACTCCATTAGTGCACCATGAAAGTTTCATTTTTTGTGTTGAAAAATGAAATTTGTGCTTCTCATGATTTTTCTATATAAAAGGCTTGATAGCATTATAGAAAATACACACATTCATACAATCAAGAAACATTTCTCCCACTCAGAATAGTTATGCTAGTATTTTTTTATTTATTTTGAGTCTGAGAGTACATCACAGAAATAGAGTCGATAGATTCTGTTTTTCGGTGATGGTAAACAGAAACAATGCTGCAGTTGTATCCTGGGAATCTTAGCGCCATGAAACCGTCACAGTACGGGGCGTTTAAAGATTTAAGGAAAGAGATTAACTATCTCGACTCTGCAATTCACATTTTTTTTTTCTTGAGTCATGTGTATAGAGTCATTTCTATTCATGTGGGGATTGTTGGAACTTGTTTTTGACAAAGTGGTGTAGACCATTTTTCTGATGGGTTTTTCGACGGAGACGTCTGTCGGAAGAACCGGAATTTGGACACGATGTAATCGTCACCATGAACACTATGAGTTAGTGTATTTGTTAGTCAAAATCGAAGTTGTTTTGAATGAGAAATAGATGTCCAAAGTGAATGACATGCAAAGCTTATAAAGCTATATATTTGGTTAAATATAAAATATAACAAATATTTCACTTTGGATATGTGGGGTTTGAATTTAGATTTAATAAGTTAATTAGACTTAATGTCAATTAATCTATTTTAAATCTTATTCATAAAATATTTTGATATTTGGTTAAATATAAAATATAAACTCAATTAAGTATATTGTTGGTTTTGATTTGGTCAATACAACATCATGACTTAAATTTGCTAACGTCTAGAATCTTTACTCATGGAAATCAAATTTTCTTTATTGCTAGGATTATGACGTTAGCGACTCCATAAATGACATAACGTGTTCATCTTTTTCGAAGTTATATAAAAGGAGCAATTGTGTTAACTTATTCGGAGATAGAGAAAACATATAATCCTCCATATTTTTTTTATCTTTCTCTTTAGTTTTCTTTTGAGTCCGAGAGTATACACAAAACTAGTTTCGCCAGGCTTCTGATAGAGTGTCGCAAATCAGAAGATTTTTTGCAGTTGTATCTTGGGACTCATTACGTTATCAAACCGTCGCACTACGGGACGTATTTTGAGTTAAGGAAAGAGATAAAATCTCGTCTCTGCAGTTGAATCATCTTTTTCTTAATCTTTGGTATACTTTTATCAATTTTATTCTTTACAATATTCAGTTCTCCGTAGTTTATATAATACGGTTCCATCAACTAATACTCTTTTTGTTTCATCTTTCACCAAGTTCATCAATGGTTTCCTTGTCTTTAATGATACGTGCTAAGATCATACTCTCTCCGTTACATATTAAGTGAAGTTGTAGAAAATTTTTTTCGTTACAAAATAAGTGTCGTTTTCGATTTTCAATGTAAAATTTATTAATTTTATTCAATAACTTTTTTTTTTAATTTGGTTGAAATATGGTTAGGTGTATTGGTAATTATGTTTTTATATAGGAATATACAAAATTAATTGTTTCTTTAATTTGTATGCACAAACCTAAAACGACACTTAATATAGTAGTCTTATTACTATGTCTTAAAAGCAATTAATGACTGGCTAGGGATTATATTAGAGAATCCTAATTTGTTGAGTCTATGAATTACAGTACTCCCTCCGTTCCTAAATATAGGATGTTTCAAAAAAAATTGATATTCCAATATACAATATGTTTTCAACTTTCTAGGTAACTTTTACTTTATTAAAAAATGTGTAACTAATCATATTTAATAATCTATTTTGTAATTGGTTAAATATAATTATTTTATAGTTTTAATGATATTTTATAGATAAAAACAATTTTCTTAATATGTTTGTTTTTTCCTAAACATTTTATATTTAGGAACAGAGGGAGACGGAGTATATTTTACTCAAAAATGTTTGAGAGGCTTATAGACTAGGTGTTCATGTCAAGAACTAGATTAGTTGACAGTTGACGCTACCTTTTGAATAATTAAGTATTTATAGGGGAAAATGATAGGCAATTAGGCTCTTCTTGACCCCATCTTCATTAGAGAATTTTAAGCTTTGATGTAATGGAATATTAAGTCTAAGTCACTTCTATGTATTAAAAACAAGTTATTGAAGCAGAAAGTATCATGATTGATTTTTGGATTAAAAGACCCTAACCCCTACGTCCTTAAATCCTAAACCCTAGTTTGAACTTGTTGAAATTTTCTTATGATTTTTTTTATAAAGTATGTCTCTTGATGAGTTGATTAAATGGAATCTCCTTTTATTGCATACACAAGCTCAGTATGATTTTGGAGAAGGTGTCATTTTATAATAACTGCAGTCCACACATGCGTGCAATCTCTGCAACAGAGTAATTATATATTTCCAATATATTAGGATATTTTCTTATAATTGGAGTATATTGTGATAATAGATGGAAGATGTCGTTTTCTTTTGGTTTTATCAAAATGGTTGTAATTTTCGAAAACTAATCTAGATAGTAAACGTGCTTAATATACTTCTTTGTGTATTGTGAATGGTATTTGAACTAGGAAAACGTATTCTCAAGCGAAATTTAAAGAGTTATTCTGAACCTTTAGATTCACCAACCAATAGAAAATTGTCATTTTAAATCTAGTATCTTTTAATTAAGGAAACCAAATAACTTGGCAAATTATATTATTTTTTCAAAATAAAATTTAAAAATAAA
>NC_027750.1:64029578-64055113 GCF_000695525.1 Brassica oleracea var. oleracea
CAACAAAACACTAAACCCTAAACTCTAATACTAAACCCTAAACTCAAATCCTAAACCCTAAATCTTTGGGTAAACCCCTAAACCCTTGGAAAAATACTAAACATGTTGTCAACAAAACACTAAACCCTAAACTCTAATCCTAAAACCTAAAACCCTTGGGAAAACCTTAAACCCTTGGGTAAACCCTAAACCCTTAGGTAAACCCTACACCCTTAGAAAAACACTAAACATTTGGATAAATTCTAAATTATAAATCTTAAACACTAAACTCTAAATCTTAAAAATAAATATTTTTTTAAATAATCTTTTCTTAGAACTATTGTTATTTTTATTTATTTAATTTTTTATTTTTTATTTTAAAAGCATAATATAATTTGGCAAATTATTTTGTTTCCTTAATTAAAAGATACTAGATCTAAAATGGCAACTTTCTATTGGTTGGTGAACCTAAAGGTTCATTCTAGGGGTTGAACCCAAGAAAAAGTCAAATTTAAAACCCAATCTATTTTACTGTATGTGTTTTATGAGCCTGTTTATGTAATTGTACACGCTAAACACATATGAGATATGTTATTATAATATGATTCGACAGAATTACAGAAAGGCCAGTTCAAAAAAAAAAGATATGAACAGATTAATATCGTTCGACAGATTAAACTGTATAAGAAAAGCAAATACTGTTTTGTAGAAAATGGAAAAACAATAGCAAAAGTGTAACGAGGATGGGTCCGGCTAGAAAGAGAATGTTATGAGTGTGAAGTTTCGTGGATTCGAAGGGATGATCATTTTTAAACTTGTTTAAAAGTTTTGAACTAATTTATCTGACTGAGTTTTCGAATCTGCCAGGGAATTGTTCTTTTGTTTTGAACTTATTTGTTTTCTAATATATATGTATAATACTTGGATGTGTCATGGGCGGATGCAGGATCATATTTAGATGGGGGCACATCATTTTATTTCATTATGTACTAATAATAGATTTAAATTGCATTTTTTAAACTAGTGTCTAGTAGTAATTATCGAAGAAAAATCAAAATTAGATGGGGGACGTGCCCCGTACCTCACCACTTGTGTCCGCCTGTCTATTCTCCAAGACCGGTTCTGGATATAACTCAATATAATTTTCATTTTGGTATTCAAATTTTAGAAAAATTAATATGCCTAATTTTCTGACGACTCAAACTATAAAAATGTTAAACATTACATTAAAATGTTTTAACTTCTGTTAATATATTTTATTTTCCAAAACTTTTCAATACATCTATTAGTGTCTTCTTTTCAATACCTTTTCTCTTTGATAAAATCTTAGTACATTTTCTTATATGACTATGTACAATGATCATTTGGATTCAGCACTCTAATTTACACTTTTTCACAATCCACATCATCTTCTCTTTTTTCTACTTATTAATTCAATACATACATAATTTTTTTCTCTGCAATGGTTGTGTTTAATTAAATTTAACATCTTAATTTATATTTTTATTTCTATGCCAAATACTCCTTCCGTTTCATAAAGAATGTCATTCTGACATTTTTCATACAGATTAAGAAAATGAATGAAATCCATTAAAGTTCTTATTAATTACACATAGTAAACTAATAATATTTGAGATAAATGAAATTATTTATAAAATCAATGTATTTGTAATTAATTTTTCGCTGAAAGTTGCATTGCAATTCTAAAATAACACTCTTTTTGTAACAAGAAAAATGTTAAAGTAACATTTAATATGAAACAAAGGGAGTAGCAATATATTAATTTAAAAATTAATTGTAATTAAACTCAATAATTAAAAATGATATATTTTCAACTGAGTTGATAAAATTAATATTAATAAAAAAATAAAAACTATAAAAAATAAATATTTTTATTCTATATCCAAATAAAATGAAACTAGTCTTTATTTATAGATCATTACAAATGATGAATTTTGGTATAATTTTTATTATTTAGAAAAGTATTTTACTATAAAATAATTAAGTTTAAATTATTGGATGAAAATAGAAAGTAATAAAAACTAGATAACTAATAATAATAGAACATGTGTTAAAGTGGACTCCAATTTATTCACTTTCAAGTTTTAACTATTTGAAAGTATTGTGAATCCACATATGTTTTTTCTCAATTCAACATTCATCTTACATTAGTTTCAAAAGTTGAATAAACGATTTAACATGCCTATTGTTGATGGTCTAACACCATTAAATCATTCGAAGCTTTCTAGGTTGTCTACGTACAAGAGTATAGAATTATTTGTGCATTGTTTTTAGTACGCACCGTCTAATATACTTTATTTTTTATTAATTTATCCTTGTTTCTCATTTTGTGTCCTCACTGAAAAAAAAAATCCAATCTTAAAACTTAGCCCAGGAGAGTAATCATTTAACAAATGATCATAATCAACTTTTTGAACATGCTTATATAATCTCACTAACCTTTAATTACTCTTATTTAAATTTTCTACTTATTTTAATCGGAAAAGGTATCTCAACCAGGAAAAAAAAAAACAACGCACAAATTTACGTTATATTATTATAACTGAATAGTACGAATACGCGTAACGCATGCAAGGTGTACCCATTGGTGTTATTATGATTCCCCATTACAAATCGTTGTCTAATAAGATTCAGTTAATTGTTATTAGGTCAGCTGGGTCAGGCACACTAAATTTACACAAATATTGCGGCTAAAAGTTATAAGAAATGTTTTTAATAGAGAAAGTTCCTTCTGTTAGCTAACTGGATTTTTAATACAAGTAGGTAGGTCTGAGACGGATCGGGTATCCGGACAATTTTAAGGTATCCGGATCTAGATCCTTATCCGACGGATTCATAATTTTACTATCTTTATCCGGGTACGGGGTTCTCGGATATCCGAACGTCAGATATCCTTCTAAAAATTGTAATATCCGGATTCAGATTTGAATCCTTTTTTTTTTGTCATCCAGATTTGGATCCTTAAAATAAATAAATAATAATATTAATACCTTCTAAAAATTGTAATATCCGGCGGATATCCGGATTCAGATTTGGATCCTTAAAATAAATAAATAATAATATTAATATACATAAAATATTAACAATAATTTAAAAATAAAAATATATAGAATGTTTTTAATTATTTCTATGTATAATATTACAAAATTTACATAAAATTTATATATACTATTATAAAAATGAAAATATATTAAATAAAATTAGTTTTTATATATAGATATTACTATTTTTTGAAATAGTTATTAATAAAACTTACGGATCCGGATATCCGGACTAAAAAATCAAGATATCCGGATCCGGCTTTGACGGATCCAACATTTTACTATCCGGATCCGAATTCGACCCCTCCGGATATCCGGATCGGATCTTGAATCGAATCCGGATCTCGGATAAAAATCTCAGGCCTACATGTAGGTAGAATCACATGCGAAAGACTGACTAGATTAAATACTTCTCTAGCCTTATTAAAATTTCTTCATGTTTTTAACCAAACACATTACGTGTATTTGATGGTTTAGAGATGTTAGATTTTTTTGGTCAAAGAAATGTTAGATAGATATACAAATCTCTTATATATTATAAGAGAAGCATTAGCTTTAATGCTTTCACACTACCTTTGTCACATAGCGCTCTCACAATATATTAAAAAAATTTTTGCTAACGTGTCGATTTAATAGAACTTCTCAAAAATTTGTTTCCTTTTATTCTTAGAACTTAGGACATTACGTAAACTCACGAGACGTCTTTACTTCGTCAGGAAATTACGTTAACTCATCATACCCTCTCTTATCAAAATCCAAGCTTCATTACTGTTGTTGTATAAATCACGAGACTTGTTTACGTTAACTCATTATTGGGAAGCTTTGGCTATGAAGATCCATAGTAATGTTAGCTTAGTTATTGTTGTTGTACGTGAAATCAAGAGATGAGTCTACGAGAATTCTTCATTGGGTACCTTTGGCTATCACGCTCCTGAGTAACGTTCCTGTAAAACCTTAAACCTCTGTTGCATTGTATCGAGATGAAATTATAGCAACTAAAGACGTGTGTTTCTGTTTGCAGACATGCTATGACGGGACAGTTGACACAGAAGAGTGATGTGTATAGCTATAACATTGTATTATCCAACTTTGTACAGCTATAACGATTGTGTGTATATAAAATGTCTATACGATATAGATTAAATGATTTGCGTTCGTACTGTAAGCATTGATGATTTAGTTAGTTTTCTTAAAACAATGATTGTTATTGTTTTATGGAATGCTTTTTCGATTCCTTATATCAGGCTACACCGTTAAATCGAAGCTTCACTTACTCACGTTCCTAAGTGAAGATAAAGTGAAGCAGTGTGTTGATCCAAAGCTAAAAGGAGAGTGGTCTCAACATAAGTCAGTAGCTAAGGTGCTATCGAAGCATCCCAAATATCTGAAATAATTTGATGATAATAACTCAGTTTCCATATGTAATGTGGGCAATGCAGCTAGCAGCGGTGCCGGCATTGTGTGATATACATACCAAAACATATAAGTCTTATATTGTTTCATAGCTTCAGCCATAAATGATAACCCGCCTTGCCCTTTTCGAGTACTCTCTTTTCGGATTGCTTTTATCTGTAGCAACATCTATTATCACCACTTAAATTACTTAGAACAGAGCACAAAGAGAGTCCAACCAATATGTGTCTTTCTGTACGTATAAACCCATCTCCATGAAGATTCAGTATCAGGTAAGGCTCAAGTTTACGACCGTGATTAATCTGAAATCCCCTATTATTTTGGTTAACACTTTTAAACCGGAATTCAATATCGGTTATTTTTATAACACATAAATAAACACTGGGTCTTCAATTTAAATCGATTTTGCTACCTTGAGTGATTGGCAAGGTTTATTAATGATATGGGATTTTCATATATTTTCAAAACTTTGGTTTGTGGCAATATAAACATAGTATTGTGCTGAGCAAGGCAAAAATATTTGACATGTAATTCTTTTTTTCTGCGTGATACTGCGTTGATTGCATTAGATTAACTAAGACCTATATAAGACACATATCATAACCCATCTTTCTTACTCACGTTCCTAAAAGCAAAACCTAAATGTTCACTCATTCTTCTATAATGGTTGTTATAACTATTGTGTCAGATTTGAATCTCGCATCCTTTGTGCTCCCTGTTATTTCCATATTTCGTAGTATCATATAAATTCGATAGTCTATTAATGTCTAACCACGTTTTAGTATGTCACTTAGATCTATGCGGAGCTTTGGTTCATGCAGGCCATCTCGAAGATTTAATTGAAGTGCAACCCAACCAGTATAATGCTGGACACCAAAGTCGAATTCAATTTTCCATCATGAATTTTGAGTGTGCTATTCTTTTTTTTTTAATGTTTACACCAGTTCATATTTGATAACATCACACATTATATTTTTTCCAGTTTTGTTGAAATCAATTGTGTTGCCTATGGAACTGTAGCAGAGAAGTTATACGAAAACTGGTTTTTATCAACTGCAAAGGTTGATGTTTGTGTCTTGGAGCTATGGCAAATTGAGTGGGGCGAAGGTCAGTTGTTTTTTTTTTAATTTAGACTCTTTTATAGGTCACTATTTAAAGATTTGTTATGAAACTGAATTGTTGATTTTTATAGATTGCTTGAGCTATATCACAAATTTTGAAGAATGTTCGGATATTTTATTTGATCCTCGAATTCCCGAAATACAGTACTTCAAATCAATGTGAGTTTAGTATGAGTGATATTATTATATTTACTAAATATCAGTGCTATATAATAACTGCTGACGTTAATATTATATTTTATATTTCAGGATTCCATTGTATCCATTTTGATTTTAAAGCAACAGCGTCCAAGACTTTGACGTTAGAATTATGGGAGTTCTATGTCAAATTTTACTTTTGGGTTCTTAAAGTTGAAAACAAATTTTGTGTTCTAGAGGGCTCAATGAGCTTCAATTAGTTTTAGTTTGCAACAATGTTTTTCTTACTTTCGAGAGATATTTCCCAATATTATAGTTATATTTGAATCCGTTATGGTTTTTCTTATACAAATTATTAATGAGACGGCAAAACCGACCAATTCTAATAAACTTACTTTGATTAATCCGTTATGGTTTTTCTTGAAAATATTCTCCAATTAGACTTGGAGAGTTGATCCAGCTTGAAGACTTTTTCGTTTGCTTAATACCCTATTTTCTTTTAACTTAATAATGTTTTTTTGCCGTTCAGAATTTTGCTAAAGAACTATTTATTATAAGTTTTATAATTATGCATCTTAATAAAATCAAGCTTTTTAGTTATAAGACTTTTTATATTTTAAGAACCAAATCGATATCCACATTAAACTTATAAAAATTTCACTCTATAACCAAATCGATGTCCACATTAAACATTTCTAATGTCTTCTTATCTTATAATTAACGAAATTAATAATCTTATCCCGTGCAAAGCGCGGATTATCACCTAGTATATGTGTATAAGATGAATTTATTAACATGTATAATTTCGTGTATTTAATTGTTTAGAAATGTTAGATAGATATACAAAAATATGTGTATAAGATGAATTTATTAACATGTATAAGGAGGTGTTAGTGGGAACTACATTTATAATAATTGTTAGAATTTTAAAAATCTATAGTTATTGACTAATGGATCCTAACATTCTTATAAAATCAAAGTGTTATTTGTTTGATGATTCTTTAATGACATATAGAATCCATTGTTTTAAAAAGTTTGGATTTTAAGGATTCTTAATTCTATCAAAATCTAGTGTTATTGAAACTTGGATTCTTAACATTTTAAGATGTAAAATAAGACTTTCAAAATATTGCATATATACTCAAAATTCTTAAAATCATTGTAGTAGAATAGTTTCATAAACTTTTTAAATAAGAAAGACTCATTAGAACTTTTTATAAATTTTAACAAATCTCTTAATTCGTCAAATCAATCAATTCTACCTAAATTCATATCTCACTAAGGTCATCTTCAATCCAACTGCAAAACACTATTTTAGTTTGATTTTTACATCAAATCTTTTCCAATGGAACTGCAAAAATCACACTATTTTAGTGCAACACTAAAATTTAACACCAAATTTGGTGTGATACTATTCACCACACTAAAACACTATTCATTCCACTAAAACACTATTTACTTATTTTATTACTAAAACATACAATTAAATAAATGATAAATAGAAAACTTAATATATATAATATTATAAAATAATTTTAGTGTGAATTTTAGTGTTATGGTTGGAAAAGACGTTGACTTTAGTGTTGAAATTACACTAAAATAGTGTGGTTTTGACACTAAATTAGTGTTAGTGGTTAGAGATGCCCCTACCCCTCCAAAGAAAACTTTATAATGTAGACTTCCTCGGTTTCCTAAAAATAAGCCATGATTACTGACTCTTCTCGGAGAGTCATTTGGCTTCTCCATATACCAAGAACGAGTTAGTGTTGTAAACTCAATTATTATAAATTAAGATGAGCCAAATAATAATTAATTTATTTAGAAACATTAGTAACGAATAGGAAAATAATGAATATGAATAAAATTTTGGAAACGATGAAGAATGATGGTTCCTTATCAAAATTAATAAATAACAAATTTGCATTATAATTCTCTACAAAAAAAGAATGAGAAAGAACGAAAGGAAAAAAGTATTCCTCATAAATGATAATAAGTAACGTTAAGGAATATAATGTTCTACTTCTCATGATTTCAAAAGCATGATCGTGCGTGAGAATTAATAATTACTTTTGGGGAAATAAAAGACAAGATATAGATTTTGATTAATCAAAGTAGGTAACTCATTTATATGTTGTATTTGAAAATTTAGTTACTCAACCTTCAAATTTTCGATTGTTCATAGTTTTCTAATAGTCGCATGAAATAATCTACTAAGTAGGGTTAAGTTGCATATGTCATATCTCATTTGACTATATATTTAAATTGGACTTTCTTATACTGCAAATTTTAAACAAATCATGGTATTTATCGTTTGATAAATGCCTATTATGTCTTGTAATTCCATTCCGGTTTACATACCAATTTTCCACCATTACTTTGTTGGCTCATTGTTTTGTCGTACTAGTTAACATTTATTGTTAAGTTAATGCCTTTTTGTCCAAAATATTTACATGGAATTAAATACCTTATATATTCCTTATATATTCCCTGCGTTTTAGAAAATGTATGAATATATTTTAAATTTTTCACACTTATTAAAAAAAACATATCAAAATTGAGTTTTCAATGCATTATTTTCCGTTATCAACTGTTTCCCATAATTTTTTACCAATAAAATATTTATGCATTTAATTTATGCATTGAAAATATAAAACATATATTTTTTTTAAACAACTTTTTTCTTCTAAAATATAGATATTTTTGAAACAGAGGGAGAGAGTATTAAGTTGGCAAAAAAATCATGAACACTACATATTATAAGGTTAAAATTTGTAATGTCATTTTCTATTTTAGTACTTTCTCTTTTTGATATGGTAAATGAGGATAAAATAACAACATGCAACATACATTATCATAAAATTCTTAAATCGTAACCATTTCCATTATCATTATCGTAAATGAGGATAGAATTATGAAACTCTTCAATAACCATTTCCACTTTTATTAAATCGTAACCCTAACTAAAAACTAAAAAGTAACGAATTTGTTAGGAATATATGCGAATATACGATATACCATATCTAGTTAGGATATATTCCAAGTCGGTTTAGTATATTTCCTATTCTCTTGTTGTTGAATTCATATATATACATTGTAAACCACGTTTATGAAAACAAAAAAGGCTTCTCTATATCATTGAGACCTAGTTTTACATGGTATCAGAGCACAAAATTCTGTGACCTAGTTCTCATTCTTATTACTTTTGTTCTTAAGGTTTTGAAGTTCGAAATCCGAAGTCGAGTCAGTTGGCTCCTGTGTTCGAGACTCGTATACGTAGTCTCATTGAAGAAGTTTGGTTGTGACTTTTTGTGTAACACATCGCAAACATGGTTCATGATGATGTTGGAGACTCGGCTGTGTCCAAAAGCGGAGATTCTCAAACAAAAAGAGCTGGAAGTCTAACTCCATATTCTCTTCATGCCTCCGACAATCCAGGAGCGATGATTACGTCAGTGACATTAACAGGAGTGAACTACAACGAATGGTCTAGTGAGATGACCAACGCACTGCGAGCGAAACGGAAGCTAGGGTTTGTCGAGGGTACCATACCGAAGCCGTTGGCAACGGATTCAAATCTGGAACTCTTGCTCTCCGTCAACTCCATGATAGTAGGATGGATTCAGACCTCAATCGAACCACGCGTACACTCAACTGTCACCTTTGTTCAAGACGCACATAAGCTGTGGGAGAATCTGAGAAAACGGTTCTCCGTGGGCAACAAGGTTCGCGTGCATCACTTGAACGAACAGATCGAAGTGTGTCGACAAGATGGTGTATTTGTGATCGAGTAATATGGCCGTTTGTCCAAGATTTGGGAGGAGCTGGATATGTACAAGCCCCTGCCCTCGTGTTTGTGTTCTGCGATTGCAGAGTTTGAAAGAGATAGAGAAGAAGAAAAGGTCCACCAATTCGTAATGGGATTGGATCAAGCTCATTTTGGAGGAGTGTGTCAAGGTATAACCTCCTCTGATTCTACACTGGATATTGGAGAGATCTATGCTAAGGTGATTCGAGAAGAGCATCGTCTCAACTCAGTCAAGGAGAGAGAGCTGCAACAAAATAATGTCGGGTTTACGGTTAAGAAAGAAGCGGGTTCAGCGAGTTTTGATCAAGCAATCTCACGTACTGACTCTGGAAGAAGAGATCGCGTGCCTCAATGCTCAAACTGCGGTCGTAGTGGGCATGAAAAGGAAAACTGCTGGCAGTTAGTCGGCTTTCCTGACTGGTGGGAAGAACGTACAGCAAACAGAAGTGGAGGAGGAAACAGAGGAGCTTACAGAGGTGGTCGTGGTCGCGGAAATTATGGGTCTGATCGATCCAGAGGAAGTGGAGCAAAAGCACACGCAACTACATCCAACTCGTGTAGCTTCCCTGAGCTAACGTCAGAATAGTGGCGAACGTTGACGCAGATGATCAACGAGAAATCCTGCTCTTCCACCGATAAGTTGTATGGTAAGAGTAAACTTGGTGATTTGATACTAGACACGGGAGCTTCCCATCACATGACAGGAGACATCTCGTTTCTCGTAAACACAACGAGTATTTTGCTGTGTCCAGTTGGCTTTGCAGATGGAAACAAAGCATATGCCACACATACGGGAACGTTTCCCTTGACTGATCGAATCACTCTTGATCATGTCTTGTTTGTGCCAAATTTTAACTGCTCCTTGATATCAGTCTCAAAATTGTTAAAATAAACTAATTGTTTTGCATTACTAACGGACACGATTTGTCTATTACAGGATCGTTTCACGAGGACGCTGATTGGAGCCGGTAAGGAACGAGATGGGGTGTATTACTTCACAGATGTCATGGCTGCTAGAGTTCACCGTGTGTCAGCTCCTGTTGTTAAGTCTGCTGATCAACTTCGTTGGCACCAGAGACTTGGGCATCCATCATCTTCAGTTTTATCTAATTTACCTATTTTTTCGTCTACTAAACTAGCTGCCCAAAGTCCTTGCGACACATGTTTTAGGGTTAAGCAAACTAGAGAAGTGTTTTATGATAGCATCAATAAATCAAATGAGTGTTTTGCATTGATTCATTGTGATGTTTGGGGTCCATACAGAACTCGTGCTTCTTCTGGTGTAGTATATTTTTTAACAATCGTTGACGATCATTCAAGAGCTGTATGGACATATCTCATGCTTGAGAAATCTGAAGTTCGTACGATCTTGACTAATTTTTGTAGTATGGCATCTACCCAGTTTAGTAAAACAGTTAAGACAGTGAGATCCGACAATGGAACAGAGTTTATGTGTTTGAGAAGGTTCTTTCGATAAAATGGGATTATTCATCAGACGTCATGTGTAGACACGCCTCAACAGAGTGGACGTGTCGAAAGGAAACACTGGCATATCCTCAATGTGGCTCGCGCAATACTGTTTCAAGGAAGCTTACCAGTGAGGTTCTGGGGTGAAGCCATCATGACGGCAACCCATCTTATAAATTGAACTCCCATGCCAACTCTTCGTGGTGCTTCACCATACGAAGTGCTGTACGGTGAAAAGCCAAATTATGATCATCTTAGAGTCTTTGGAAGTCTGTGTTACACACATTTGAGAGCCCTGAGACAAAGATAAGTTTGGCTCTCGAAGTCGTAAGTGTATGTTTATGGGTTATCCTTTTGGACAAAAGGGTTGGAAAGTAGTTGATCTCGACAAGGAACAGTTCTTCATCTCTCGAGACGTCGTATTTTACGAGGACACGTTTCCTATGTCATCTCATTCAGAACAGTCATCGGTTCAGGGTATTGCGTCTCCCATTCTACCTAACAATGCAATCAACTACTCTGACTCAGATTGGTTATTTGAGTCTGTCCCTAGCTCACTCGACAGGGGGAGTAGCGATGGCATTGGCAATACAGATATTACTGCGGTAGTTGAACCGATAACACCCGAGCCACAAAGTCCACAAGCTCCGGAGTCTCGTCCTGCACCACCAGCTGATGGGTCTCCAACTACTGCAGAAGTCGATACAACTAATGAAATACGTACTGATCAGAGGTCTGAGCCAGTACAAGATATCTCCATGAATGATCTGGTTGTGTTGGGCAGAGGACAACGAGTGCGTCTTCCCTCTGTCAAGCTTAAAGACTACGTCAACTACAACGTCATGTGTCATGAAGATACCTATCTCGTTCCACTCTGTGCTTCATCTTTGTCCTCGGAAAATGCTCCAGGTATGACACCATCTCCCTTGGCTACATATATCTCTGTCGATGATTTCTCAAGTGCGCATCAAGCTTTCTTAGCAGCTGTAGTTTCCGGAGTTGAACCTAAGCGATATCATGACGCCATTAAGCATAAGGTTTGGCGTGAATCTATGAAAGAAGAAGTAACTGCTCATGAGGAGCAAGGCACGTGGGATATTGCTTCGCTTCCGCCTGGCAAGACTGCCATGAGTTCTCAATGGGTCTATAAGATCAAGTACAATCCTGATGGTACAATTCGGTGACACAAATCTCGTTTAGTTGCCAACGGAAATAAACAAGTTCAAGGCAAATATTTTGAGGAAACATTTGCCCCAGTTATCAAAATGGGCACGGTTCGTATGCTTCTCCGCATTGCTGCGGCTAGGAAGTGGGAAGTTCACCAAATGGACGTTCATAACGCATTTCTTCATGGTGATCTTGAGGAAGAAGTGTATATGCGTTTACCTCCAGGCTTTACTCATTCTGATCCAAGAAAAGTATGTCGCCTCAGGAAATCTATATATGGCCTCAGACAGGCTCCACGGTGTTGGTTCTCCAAGTTATCTAAAGCTCTCCTCCAATTCGTTTTTTTCAGTCTTACTCCGACTACTCACTGTTCTTATACACTAAAGGACCAGTTGAGATTCGAGTTTTGGTATATGTCGACGACTTAGTGATCGCCAGTAATAGTCTCGACAAACTCATGAAGTTTAAAGAGTATTTGGGACAACAGTTTCACATGAAGAATCTTGGTAAGCTCAAATACTTTCTTGGTATAGAAGTAGCACGTACTGAAGAAGGGATCTTCTTTTCTCAGCGCAAATATATCATGGATATCATTGATGATATGGATCTCCGGGAAGCTCGTCCAGCATGCACACCAGTCGAACAGAACCACAAGATCGCCTCAGATCAATCACCTTTACTTCCTGATTTAAAGCTCTATCGTCGCCTTGTGGGTCGTCTTGTCTATCTTTCCATGACTCGCCCTGAAGTTACTCTATTCATTTTCTATCTCAGTTTATGAAGTCACCTCGTGAAGGACATTTGGAGGCTGCATTGCGCGTTGTTCGATATCTCAAAGGCTCTCTCGATCAAGGAATACTCATGAGCTCCGATGAAAATCTTGATCTTTCCATATACTGCGACGCGGACTGAAGTTCCTGCCCTGTTAGTCGTCGATCCTTGAGCTCATTTGTAGTCCTTCTTGGTGATTCTCCAGTTACGTGGAAGACCAAGAAACAAGGTACCGTTGCTCACTCGTCAGCTGAAGCTGAATACAGGGCAATGGCAAAAGCTACTCGTGAGATGAAGTGGATCGTTCCTTTAGTTAAGGACCTCGGTATTCCAGTTCCCAAACCTGTCTCATTCTTTTGTGACAATCAAGCGGCTATATATATTGCAGCCAATCCAGTCTTTCATGAAAGAACAAAACACATAGAACGAGACTGTCATAGTGTTCGAGATGCGGTCCTTGATGGTTTGATCGCCACTAAGCATGTTCGTACTAAGGATCAGCTCGCTGACATCTTGACTGAAGCTCTTGGTAAACCACAATTTGAAGTGTTACTGTCCAAGTTGGGTGTTAAGAGACTTCACACTCCAACTTGAGGGGGAGTATTAGAAATATATGCGAATATACGATATACCATATCTAGTTAGGATATATTCCAAGTCGGTTTAGTATATTTCCTATTCTCTTGTTGTCGAATTTATATATATACATTGTAAAGCACTTTTATGAAAACAAGAAAGGTTTCTCTAAATCATTGAGACTTAGTTTTACATTAGGTGTCTGTACTAAGTTTTTTTTTTGAAACTACGTATTTCGCCGCTGCACTATGGAGATATAAATTCAAGACAATATGTGAAACCTAAAAGAGTAATTAACAATTTCCTAATTTTACTGGTAAAAATACAAATTATTTTAAAATAAATACTAAACCATTAGGGTTGACAAAAAAATACTAAACCAACAAACACTACGACATCCAGGTTAATACTGTTTTAGTCATAAAATTAATTCTTGTTTTTCTCAGAAAAGAAAAGAAAATAGCGAATCAGTTGGACTAACATCGTTTCTGAAAACATTCAATTATTCAAATAAAATAAAGTAATCAGTGTATATGAATTAGTTATTGTAGGCGTTTAAAAGCATAACTAAGAATTACTCAGCATTTATGGAACTCATAATCTGAATTTCGATGCTAAACAAAGTATACTACATGGAAGAAACGGTGTAGCTAGGTAGTGGCTTGCAACATAATTTCTTTATACGAGAAGTGTCCGAGTGTTGGTGTTATAATTTCATATACCTATATATGTGATCGAGCATCTCAGCCGCATTGCTTGACTATTCATGCTCTAAAGTCTTTCTTTTAGCCATTTTGATTCACATCACACTATTTCTTGCTCCTTTTCATGCCCACGTATATAAAATTTTAAAGAAAAATCTTATATAGGTATTCTTATTTCGTAGGTTTTCTAAATATTCTTCAATATTTTTGTCTCTTTACCCTAGCTATCTTTTTCTTCAAAGTTTGACAAATTGTATCATTTACACCATCGTTGATTCCGGTCTCTTAACTTGAATTCTTAACTTCGGTTAAAAGATGGTTAACTAAGAAAAGCTAAGAACCGTATCTTAAACAAGAGATATAAAAACCGTCTCTTAACCAAAAATTGTAAAAAAAAAAACAAAACAAAAAAAAAATCAAATCATGAGTTAATAACCTCAGCTAAGAGACCGGGGTTAATCATGCCCTTATGAGATGACTTTGCATTTATGCATATTTTCGGTAATTACATATATATGCATTTATATGCTTCTTTTTTTCCTTTTTTGTAAGAATGTAAACAAAATGAAGGTTGAGGTTACGAAATGGGAACTTCTATCATATATGTATACAAATTTATGATCATATAGATTATTGCAGCTTCGAGTCTTCGACTACACTAGTTTACTTTTTTTTTTGGTTAAAGGATTTACTACACTAGTTTACATAAAAAGAAATCATCAACTACACTAAGCCATAAACAAAACAAAAAAACGGGAAAATGTTGGAGAAATAAATGTGTGTTTTTAAAAAACTTTAACTGAATGTGTTTGTATGGAAATCTAAGCTTCTCAAAGAATGTAAACGACAACTTTTATGTCTAAGAGACTGAAAAGATATATACATATATATAGTACAAATTTTATGTATATATATATCTCTTTTTGAGATTACTAAAATGATCTGTAATTGCCAATTTCAGTTAGAATAGTTTAGTGTGTAATATTTAATAGTGCTCACGAATATATAAAAGTAAGAAAAGGAAAAGATGTAATGGACCCATCAATACTGGATTTTTTTTTGTAATAATTCAAGGAGGTTTTTATATGTAATGAAATTATGAGTACGACTTTGATTTGTAAAGAAAATTAAGAAAAACATGTCATTGGTTTATAAACACAATTAAATAAATAAATATATAAATAAAGAAGCAAGTATGTGATTAATTTATTTAATCCAGCAGTGAGCAACCAAACTTCAACTACGGCTAAGTTATGTAACAATTTGAATTTTTTTTTTTCCACAATTCATAAAACATAAGGAGAAGTGTGTGTGAATTGTAAATTATTTAAACAAAAATAAGTAATGAGGGATCTGACTGATGTATAATTAATTAGTAACTAGGAATTAGGAAAAATAAAATAAATTGATATACGAAATGATAGTTAAAAAGTTGCTTTCCACTTAAGTCCACATCTAAAAACTAGCTAAAAATTATACTTTTGTTTTATTTATACTTCCACTTTTTTTTTCTTTTCTTTTCTTTAATTGAAAAGAAGATGTGTGGAAACTAATTTCCCACAAAACTATATTGAAAAAATTCCGCAGTAAAAACTGGTAAAGTAAAATTAATTAAACTACTCATTTACCAAAGAGTTAAATATATGTGTTACCAAAAATAAAAGAGTTCAAATACTTAAATATATATTGCTGCCAACAACTATTTTCCAGTCTGGCACCCATTTCCACCTAAGTAAATACATAATATTTTTATAAGAAAAATAAATAAGACACGTGGCATAATACCATCTGGCTGATAAAGTCCCTTCACTTCTTCTTCCTCATATTACATACACACTCACACTACTCTCAACTCCCAAGCAAACGGAAGAAGAAACAAAGCGTGCCTCTCTCTCTCTCTTAATCATTCTCCTCCTCTCTCTATAAAAAAAATCAATACTCATGGATCCTTGGGATAAAACTAACTCATTAGACCACCACCACCACCGTCGCCAAGATCATCGCCATCCTTCGTTCTCCTCCACTCTCCTCGACCAAATCTACAACTCCATCGACTCCTCCTCTCCCTCCGACGTCTCCACGAGGAAGAAGCAAAACCGTGCAGTGGAGAAAATCGAGAAAATCCCCGTTAACCGCCGCGCAGTCGCCGGAGATTCAGTTAGATCAAGGAATCTCAAGACCGCTGAGCCAGTTTTCTTCAAGCATTCGAGCTCCTCCAGCTCCTCAGACTCAAGCGGACTCTCCTCTTCCTCTTCCGACTCCTTCTACAGGCGATCTCGTTCTCCGCCGGAGATTCCCCATCCGAAGCCGATTCGAACCACCGTCGAGAGACTCGAACGACCTAACGATAATAATAATAAAGTGAAATCGAAGGCGTTGAAGATGTATAGCGATTTGAAGAGAGCGAAACAGCCGATTTCTCCAGGCGGACGTCTCGCCACTTTCCTTAACTCTATTTTCACCGGAAACGCAAAGAAACCGAATAAAACCGCCACGTCATCATCCACCACTTGCTCCTCAGCTTCTTCCTTCTCCAGATCTTGCTTGAGTAAAACGCCGTCGTCTAGTGAAAAATTAAAACGGTCTGTGCGTTTCTGTCCTGTTAACGTCGTCCTCGACGAAGAAGACTCCAAGAAGCGTAGTGGCCACATTAACAACAACGAATTGTACGGAAACAACGAGCGTGAGAGCCGAGTCATGGAGGAGAATCGTCGCGTGATTGAAGCAGCCAAGGAACTTATCAGAACTTACCAGAAGAATAAAGACGTCGTTAACATCATCGGCAAAGAAGAAGAAGATGATGATGAAGACGACGATGACGATGGTGCGAGCTGCGCGAGCTCCGATCTGTTCGAATTGGATCATCTATCGGTGATTGGAATCGGTAGTTATCGAGAAGAGCTTCCCGTCTACGAGACGACTCGTTTTAACACGAACCGTATAGTCTCCAGATGATAACTATTCTCCAATTATGTATAACTAATTGCGTAGTTTCCTAATGTAGTAACTACTTACTGGTTTAAGGG
Source organism: Brassica oleracea var. oleracea (assembly GCF_000695525.1). Classification (NCBI taxonomy): domain Eukaryota; kingdom Viridiplantae; phylum Streptophyta; class Magnoliopsida; order Brassicales; family Brassicaceae; genus Brassica; species Brassica oleracea. The sequence continues at coordinate 64,046,808 of NC_027750.1, forward strand.
TGGATTAATTGGTTTTGGATTATACAGTTGTCTGAGTGATGCTATTTGCATGCCGTGTTGTTTGATCGCGTTAAATTGCCACGCCGAACATTCTTATTTTTTGTTGAACAGGCCATTTTAGAAACCTAAAAAGTCAATTGTTAAATCCGTGAACATTTGGTAACTCGCTAAACGACGTCGTTTTAAAAACTGATTAAATATCAATGAAATAATGTTGTTTTACATCTTTAAACATTTAAATCATCTCCTCTTTCGCGAAACCTAAATTTTCTAATTCTCTAATCTTTCGATCTTCTAATCTCCAAAATCCAGAACCATTAATAATCCAAAGGATGGCTAGGACAATATGGTCACTTTGGATTTCGTCGTAGTGAAAGATCTTAATTGAAATTCTTAGAGAATCTACAAATGAACAACAAATCATGTCGGTGAAGAAGGTGATAGTGAAAATAATAGTGAAACTAATGAGAATGATAATGAAGCTGAGAATAATGATATTGGTGTCAAATAAATTTTTTTAAATAATATTTAAAATGATGTCGTTTAGCAAGCTAACAGACGTTTACGGTTTAATAGTTGACTTTCGAATGGCCAATCAACAAAAAAAATGAGAGTTAAAATAACTAACATTTAAAAGTTCAAATATTTTTTGGTTCAAACACCAATTTGGAGTTTTTTTGCTTTAATTTGAAAGCTCATGGTTTTATTTGCAGTTTTCTCGATGTAAAACTAAAATTTACTTGTAAGTTATGTATTACTAATACTTTAGCTTTATTAGCTCCTAATTGTTATTTGGATGTGTTAATGACAATTAAACGAAAATTAAGAGGCGCCTGCGACGAAGAACGTAGAATTTTTAAGTTGAGTTGAAAAAAAAAAGATGCAAAAGACGGTTTTTCTACTATTTGACATTTGTCACTAATTTAGATAGCAAAAGGAGGTTGAATTTTTTTTTCTTACTGTCACCTGATGGGATCCACTCATAAAATAAAATAAATATTATGGCTTTTAATGGTTTCTATTTTCAATATTTGGTACAAATAATTAACTACACCATTTATACATAGTTTTAGTGAATTACCAACCAATCAATAATGATGTCTTGTTATATAGATTTTGAATTGTGACATGTCTTCACCTATCTCACTACCAAAACTTCTAAGTTCTAAATAATACTAATGTATGTCAAAATAATATTATTAATTTTTCAAATTTAAACCATATCATTTAAACTTCACCAAACCTGTAGCACATGGGTTTTGTTCATTTCTGCAACTGCAACAGGCGATGAAGTATTATCCGTTTTGTCATCTCGCGATCTTAATTGTGATTTGTGACTAACTATTGTTCATTAACTTACGACCCTTGCGACCAGAGACCAACGACCAACGATACATAAACGATCATGGCCTTCCTCAATCTAGACTCCCTCCCTCTTAATGTAATTCACTTACCAATGTTTCTGTTGTTTTACTTTCATTGGAACTAGGACCGGACATTTTATCCGTTAAATTTGATTCGATTCGTTATTCGTTATTCGTTTCGATCCGAAAATTCTGGATATCCGTAAATTTTCGAATCAAAGCAAATACTAAAAATCAATATCCGTTGAAATCGAAGCAAATCACAAATATTAAAATTTTGGAAAACGAATATCCGATCCGATCCGGCAATATATAAATACATGGATATCTTGATTAAATTTAAAGTTTTAATGTATAAAATTATATAATTATTATTCTAACATATGATTTGATAAATTATATTCACATTATTACTTATATAAAAGTATTACGTAAAAAGAAGAGAACACATTCATGATAATTATAATTTTGTTTTAAGTTTTGTGTTATTATAATTGTTAACTAAGTTCAAAAAAAATTACAAAATATGTAGATTCACTACTTCTTTTAATTTTTTATCATATATATCATGCAAAAAAATATTTTACAAAACAAATTTTGTATCAAAATTTTAAGATTATTTGTATTAATCAAAACATATGAGATATCCGTAAGTTTTCGTAAATATCCGCAAATATCTATTTATTTTCTGGATATCAATTTTTTCGAATATCCGTATTTTTTTGAAGCAAAGCAAATAAAAAAAATTAGATATCTGTGATATACGAAGCAAATCACAAATACCTTCAAAAACCCGGATATTTGGAACTACTTTAAATTTAAAAATAGGTAAAAATATTTGACTTGATGATACTAAATACTAGTAATCATGACAAATAAGCCAATGGGACAAGAGTGAAAGAGACATGGTCTCAGCTGTCAAATGTCACAGACAAGAGTATCCAATAATTTGACTCTCTTTTACTGTTTTCTATTTATTTGATTTTAATTGACTTGAATTTAGTCCGAAGTGCGACTTTAAGCTTGAAATTGGATTATACCATATAATATAAGAAAGTCATTTATACACATACTCACTCTTGTATATATAGAAAAACCGTATGATGTCGTTTTCCATATAAAACTGTATTTGAAGACTAACCTACCAATGGTAGGCTACCATGATCCATGAATGTTAAAATTCAACAAATGATTTTTGTACTATGCATCTTAAATAATTCTAACTCACGTAAGTTGAACTCCAAATATTGTTTTTTTTTGTCAGCAGTTGAACTCCAAATATGAATTCATCGTATATGCATATAAATAAATAAGGTGTAATATTAGCCTAATCATAGCCTTATGATACGATACACTAGTAAAGCAACTAAAACATTTTTAATTTGTTAAGTACAGTTTTGTTAAGGTACAAAGAAAAAAAGGATGATAATCTGTAGCATAGCCAGATCTTAGTTAACATAACTAATCGGTTGTAATTTTCACAACACAAAATAGTTTTCTTTAAATCATGCATCCTTATAGTTGGACCAACACCACTCAACATACCAAACTAGTTTAATATTCAATAACTCAAGCGTATTTAGTTTTGATTGTTAGAATCCACATACTTCTACATCAAATTCATGTTTAAGAGTGGCATCCATACAGGAAAACTGCTAATGCTAAACATGTCGAACAGTATTTGTGATCTCTCATATCAAGAAAATTTAGAGAACTAACCCTAAACAATGAAATATATTATATAAATGAAATGAAAGTTGTTCGGTCTTTCTACATATAGCAGGTGGACGACTATAACGTAATAGGCAATAAGTTGGTGAACATATCAATCATTAAAAGCAACTGGACAAATTACACGTACACATCATAGTTTTATACCATAAGTTTACGTGTATCTAATAATAGAGGAGTCAAGGGACAAACCATGTCCCATAACAACCATGCATGACTCGTCATTCTCACGCTCTCACTGTGCCTTGATCAGTCAGAACGCAGACGGAGATTGGTCAGGATTTCGTATGAATCTTGTCGACTTGTTCAGACTTCAGAAAATAAAACAATATAGCGGATTTTAACTTCGCATATACACGGATCATATACCTTAACATTTTGTTAGGATTCATGTATGTATCAGACCAATAAACCCTGTTTTACGTATATTATGAACAAAACACTAAGCTTCTCAGATATCCAAATTAGATGTGCTTAAATATAGTTAAAGATTAGTGCACCGTTACAATTAATAGCTAGTTTTTTTGAGAAAGGGGGTTTAGGTCCATAATCTCTCATTGAAATTAATTTATAAGAATCTGATTTAGAAAATAATTTTATATACATTTAATGATTTGAACCAAGAGCAGAACCATATTTCTTGCTACCAACACTTTAATGATTCATCAGTAAAAAAAACATTTTGATGAATTTAATAGGTAAGTTTGGTTTGCTTTTCTAGTACGTATTGACTTTGGTGTTATTAATTTGCTTTTTTTGAAGCTTATTAATTTGCTTTGTTACGCAGAAGATGTGTGTTTTTGCTGATAATCTCATTGCATGTGTTGAGTTTGGATGGTGACGCAACAATAACAGTAGCACGTACCAATAGAGTTAATTAGAAACACTAAACAAACAATATTAATGGTGAGCTAAACGAAAAACAACTTATCTGTGTAACGTGTCTGTCAGGCTATTTTCAATTTCAATTGCGTCTTAAATGAGATGGTCTGTGTGTAATACGATTTACGAACATAACATCTATATATATAAAAAGATGTGGGTGATCCTCCTGTGATGTCACGTGGAAACTACTTTAATATATGGGTGACGCGTGTCCCGATCTTAAAACACATCGTTTCAATTAAATCAATATGCAATTAATGTGGGCTTTATTATGTTTTTGGGCTTAAGTTTGGATGACGAGACCCAGTTAACCCTAATTTTCTTTTTTTACGCCTGTTCTCCGCTATTTGAGTGATTGGGTTGCTGAAGTCGGTGATGAATCTGTTCGTGGGGTTTCGATCGCGTCTTCTGATCTTCTTTTTCATCAACCAAAATGCTCAGTGACAGATTCGTCTCATTAAACCTCTTCTTAACTCCATCAACCATGATCTGTCCTTGAATGTGAGATTCTCTTTTGTGAGGCGGTGTCACTGCCAGTATAAAAAGGTAAGGTTTCCTCCTCTCAAAACCATCTTCTCCATCTGTTGAACCAACAAAGTAAACTTTTTTCTGAGAAATTACTAACTCGAAAGTTCTTCTTTTTGATTTGAAGTCCAGTAGATGTTCAAGGTTGAGTTTAGGTTGTTGTGGTTTTAGGAGGCCAGTAACATCAATCGATTTGTCTGGATTTCTTCTTAAATTGTTATGGGCGTCGATTTAAGAAACAAACCCAACCTATTTCCTTTAAGATTTACAAGTAACATGATCTTATTCATACGATGTTTTCCTATTCTTATTGTTAAGTTCCTCTGCCGTTTTAACCTGACAATGGCTCAAACAAATGCAGATGATGATTTAAAATCAAAGTCTTTAAAAGCTGAGTTTGCGTCTGTAAATAGTGTTGGCAATAAGCAGGAGGAGTTTGGTCGCAGTTTCTGTATTGCAGTCAAGAGATTGCAACACATAAAAGGATTACTAAATGTTCTTCTTCAGAAAAGGTATGATGAAGCTACATATGGAGGAAAATTCATTGATGGTACAATATTAAGATAAATGTTGCTTAGTATATTGAGATGAGAGTCTAAAGTGGGGACAGGTAAAGCTCATATGTTATACCATTTGAGTCAAATCTCATAGGTAAGATTTTTGCTTGAGTCGATTTTAGTTTACAACAATATTTTTGTTTTAAAAGTAGATTATTGTATGATAATTTTAAGCAATCTGCAGGATATTACTGAAGAAAACAAAGGAACCAGAAGCTGATGTCCACACCTTACCTTACACAGTCCTTTCTGATACGAGCAGGAAGAAGAAATTTTAACAAGGAACCAGGTCGAGATTTTCATGTGCTGGAGTCGGACCAAACAAATTTTTATTTGGCCTTAAAAGTCTTTAGGTTGAATAAGAACACTGTTTGTTATACTTTGCGGTTACTTTTTAAGATTAGTAATATGCCTGATCTCTCTTTCTTTGAAGATGTGGTTACATGTACACCATCACATTGAACATATCATTTAAAGATCAGGTGTTCTGAACACACTAACGCTTTGTTGTCCTCTACATTTAAAGAGCAGTTATATCTTTTTATTATATAACTTTCTAGGTTTTGTTGTTTCACTCTCTCATATTTAGTCTCTTTTTCAATGTGGGTGAAATCAAATGGTTCTGGGAACAACAATACGATCAGGACTTTTCTTACTCTGGTGTTCAAGTGCCTGATGCAATAGCTAAAAGAGAGTTTATTCGCATTTGATTTATCATGTATATTACACGGCCCGCATGGTCACTACAATGTTTAAGAAATCGCAAAAAATATCTTATTAGAAATACAGTAAATACTACAAAACGACTAAAATTATATTTTCAAATTTTCATTACAATTTAAGATATTTTATAATTTTTATTACAATAAATTCACACTTTTAACTTTTTAACCATATATATTGACAATACATCAAATGCTTCATAAATTATCTCTATAGCTAATAATACATCAAATGGTATGGTTTTATGTTATTTTTTTTGTTTAGTTTAAATTTTGGTGGTTAAAAAAGGAAAACAGTTGCGGAATTCATTATTTTGGAAAACAAATTTGATATGAGTTTGAAGAAACATAAAAAACAACATAAATATATTTTCTCAAATATAATAATACAAAATATATAACCTAACATGTTATTTATAAATATTAAACAGTAACAATTAAATCATATTTTTATACTACTTGCTTATTTAAAAATAATAATAAATTGGCTTTTCTTTTTAGAATTGTTTAAATTATAAGATTTAAGAAGACATGTATTAAAAACCTATTAAATTCAAGAAAAGCAAATATTATGAACAAAGTAAAATATTTATATTGTTATGAGTTGTTTTAATATAGAAACTAATATATAATTTCTAGAAAAAGGAAATAGTAAAATTTGTTGTAAAAATAGTAAAAAATATAATTTAAAATTTTCATTTAATTTTAAAATATAATTATATTATTTTGTTCATTTGCTTATTCGCCCGTAGGGCGGGTCCGACCCTAGTGAAACTATATACTTTTGATCCTTTTCAAAATTTCCCAGTCTATAACTGGGGCCACAGGTGACGTGAAGAAAAAGAATATGTCATAGGGATCAGAAACTTTGTATCACGACATATAATAAAAATACAATAATATCAAAATTAATAATTATTTAAATATCTGATTCAAACATTGAAATTAAATTTTAAATTTTAGAAAAAAAAATTAGATTATATATCGATCACCCATAGGTTCAACATGCAGCTTCTGGTTTTTGTGGTTTTTGCGGATTTTATCAAGTTTTTAATTAATGGATATTTCTTGAAACTCAAACCGGATTACATATCGAATCACTGGGTTTATAGGTTCAACCACAGATCCGAATTGGATTTAAGAACGCTGATTTAAATACAAAATATTTTAAATAGACAAAATACCAACAAATTAGCAAAATATGTTATTAAATCATGATCAATCTTATTTTTCTATCCGCTTAAATATATGGTCGACTCCTAAATCTTTTAAGTTGGTGATATTGTAATATTTATCATTAATGAAATATAGAATTTAATTATGTGATGAGATTTTGGTTTAAGTCTAATGAGGTTTCGATTTTTTGGAATTAGTGATTTAAATCTGATTTAGATATTTATAAATTTTGTTTCAGTTCATATTTTTACGGGTTTAGTTTGGCTTTGACTATTCGTTTAAATTATATAAACTAAAATATACCTTATAATTTTCAAAATTCAAAAATAAAAACAAGAAATGACATATAAATTTTATAATACGTGAACAAGTACCTAAATTTAACATAAAATTACTTCTGTTTAAATCTTTGGTTAAAAACCCAATAAATATTTCAAATATCATCAGTATTTTAAGCATTTTGGATTATTGTTGCAGCTTTTACGGGTTTTTGTACAAATATTTTGTATCCACAAATTTATTTTAAATTATGATTATAGTTTTGCGGTTGTATCTAAAAATTAAATTTCTTGAAATTATAAAAAAAAACAAAAAATATACCTGACTTTTAAAGGGCGGATCAAAACCTAGTTTTTTTTTAAAGAAGGGTTCACACGTGTGCATGCGCGACAACCAGTTAACATAAGAGCCCACCCTTCACGCGCAGGCTGAAGTCATATCCACTTGTTTTGGTGTGTACCCGACCATCCACGTGCCCCTTTGAATTGAAATCTCTTCCTCTCCTCTGTCTCTTTCATTTATTTTTTGAACGATGCCCTTCGGTGTCTTTCATTTTTCTCCAATCAGAAACACATGGCTATATCAGATACTAGGGTCGAGCGGGTAAACAAATGAACAAAATAATATAATTATATTTTAAAATTAAATGAAAATTTTAAATTATTTTAAATTATATTTTTTACTATTTTTACAACAAATTTTACTATTTCCTTTTTTCTAGAAATTATATATTAGTTTCTATATTAAAACAACTCATAACAATGTAAATATTTTACTTTGTTCATAATATTTGCTTTTCTTGAATTTAATAGGTTTTTAATACATGTCTTCTTAAATCTTATAATTTAAACAATTCTAAAAAGAAAAGCCAATTTATTATTATTTTTAAATAAGCAAGTAGTATAAAAATATGATTTAATTGTTACTGTTTAATATTTATAAATAACATGTTAGGTTATATATTTTGTATTATTATATTTGAGAAAATATATTTATGTTGTTTTTTATGTTTCTTCAAACTCATATCAAATTTGTTTTCCAAAATAATGAATTCCGCAACTGTTTTC